>NC_068983.1:34465642-34467137 GCF_001194135.2 Octopus bimaculoides | reverse complement strand
CATATATATATATATATATATAATTATACATTCACACGCAGATATTATACACACACACACGTATATATGCACACACAGAAACACATATACCACACACATATACACACACAGATGCGCACATTCACACTTTTCAGTATAATCTGTAGCTATATGGCATTAGAAATGTCAAATACTTGGGTAGTGTGCCTAACGAATATATGCAAAGCTTTTATGTTGATCTCTATTTTCTAACCACTTGGTCTGGCTTGCTTTATCGTACTTAAAACATATTTCAATATACATGATATTGCACTCGAACGACAGTAATAATATTAAAACAGCCAAGAACAACGACAGCGTAAAGATTGTCATCATCGTGAAGATATACATAAAATTATTCTCCTGACAAAAACAAAATACCATAAGAAAAACAATTATGATTAACAAGTTTCTAATTATTTTCATATAATTCCATTGGCTATGTATGTGTAATATTGAGAAGTTCTTTTACCCTAGTCTAAATGTAATTTTCAAGCACAATGTGGATGAAAAATGAGGTAGTTTAGATGATCAATCATTTTGACATAACATATAAAAGGAAATTATAATTTCAAGTATATCAAATAAACCGGAGTGCCTGGAAAATAATAGCTGAATCCTATTGTTGCAGAGCTAAGAAACTAAAGAAATACACATTCAAGGCACTGCTAAACTGTGCCCTAAACAAAGTTCATTCTTCCGACCGTATATATTTCAACTTCATATAATTGTTAACATGAAGAAAAATTATATATACACCTATATATACTTTCTGCAAACATATCCAAAACAATGACGAGTATACAAATAAAAAGATTCTTTGGCTTATTGGCAAAGTTTCACTGAACAACATATAACAACCTATTGCTCAAAAGCATACTCTGACCCTATTACTGCTACTACAGCCGTTCCTCTTTTGAAAACCCCTGCAAGATATAACCTTTGTTACGGTCTCTCTGATAGATAAACGCTCTTCACATCTTTCCATTCTCTACATCAAAGACTGCACTAAATATTCTGCTTATACTTTGCTGCATAGAACTTCAACTCACTCCATGATCATGATTTTCTTACAGACACTATCAACTGGGAGATGTTCAAACTAGGTATTAAATTCATCGATCGCCCCAGTTTGAGGAAGAATGAAAATGTTAAATGCACTGGTCATTCTTTGAATAAACAATCACAAGAAACACAAAAAATGTCAAGTACAAAGAATTTCAAACAAGCCAATTTGTGAACTAAACAGTTCGTGGCTTTGAATAGGAAATAGAAACTTCAGATTGTAAATTTCAATAAATATGGTAACAACGGTGCCCAGAAGGACATTATTTTATCTTTCTTTTAAACTCACGAAGACTATTTTAAATAGATTCCTTTCTTGTATGATATTGAACATTCTGTCCAGTGTTACATTTTCAAGTCACGCATATGTATGTATGTATGTATGTATGTATGTATGTATGTATGTATGTAT
>NC_068983.1:34462094-34463412 GCF_001194135.2 Octopus bimaculoides | reverse complement strand
AGGTCGACTTATCCTTCTATCCTTTCAGTGTTGAAAAAAAAGAATTACTAGTTGAGTACCAGATCCAAAGTAATCGACTCATTCCTGCCCCGAAATTGCTTGCCGTGTGCCAAAATTTGGAAGCAACAATTCTTTTATGAAAGACGGCAAGATCGCAGAATCGTTAGCACGCTGCACCAAGCGCTTAACGGCATTTCATCCGTCTTTACATTCTGAGTTCAAATTTCGCCGAGGTAGTCTTTGTCTTTATCCTTTTAGGATCGATAAAATAAGTAGCAATTAAGTACTCCGGTCATTGTAATCGACAAACGCTTCCATTTCAAAATTGCTGGCTTCGTTTCAAAATTTGAAAACCAATATTCCTTACATAGAATGTTTCAACACTGTACGCCATTCGTCTTTTATTTAATATCATAAAATCAGTAACATAAAATATCATAAAAATTCATAACGTACATCACAATGGTGACACCGACGTGGTGCGACGACGCAGTCTTCTAAAATTCTACACAGGAACACACGTAACAACGGACACACTTACATATATGCATGCATATATTGAGTTGCCACCGTAAAAAAATGCTTCAGTTTCTATATAGTGATCCAGATGCACATATACCCACACAATCACTCAGAAACACAATCACTCAGAAATAGTCTCTCTCTCTCTTTCTTTCTCTCTCTCTCTCTCCCTCTCTCTCTCTCTCTCTCACCCTCTCTCTCTCTCTATTTATGTATCTAGCTTTCTCTCTCCATCTTGCGCACACGCGCACATATACACACAGCGGCATATATATATGTCTGTACATATTTATACGAAGGCAAACATAGCGACAACCACAAATGAAATATAGTAATTCACACGCCACACGCACTCACACACATACACACACACATACCTATCAAAATTAAATAGTTACATGCATGTAATCACACACACAGACACACAGACACACGCACACACACACACACACACACACAAACACTCCACAAAGATATCTATATTCGTGTGGGTGTATATGTTTGTGTATGTATGTCTCACTACATGTATGCGTGTGTGCTTTTGTACCCAAGTCTATTTATATGTTTGTAGTTTTGCATGTAGTTTTCATATACAATGCCAAAATTGCATTTGTTTTCAAAATACAAATGTAAATCTATTCTTGGTACTAGAAAAATATTCCAGTATTATTGAATAATATGAATATTGTGGCTGTGTATAGAAGATCTATTTTGGTGTTTTCGTATTTTTTCTTTCTCATAATACATTTACTCGTATAACAGTGATTATATACACACATAAACACGCATGTATATA
>NC_068983.1:34457470-34461940 GCF_001194135.2 Octopus bimaculoides | reverse complement strand
ATATGGCGTTAATAAATTACGCCGCACTACATTTATTACCTAATTTCATGCTTGTACATGATAAATCTTACTTTCTTCTATCGTTCTCGTTACTTCTTGATGTTTGTCGTCGTCGTCGTCGTCATCATCATCATCATCATCATCATCATTATCATATCATCATCATCATCATCATAATCATCACCATTTTTGTTGTTCGTGATATTACTATTTTGTAATTGTTGTTTATGCTATTTCTGTTGCTATGTTTGGTGTTATTTGGACTTAGCAGTAACATATTTTCTTCTTATGCAATCATGTTTGAAAAATTGTCATTTCTTTCAATGTTATTTTTTCATGCTATCTTGAGAATGCATTTCATAGTGAGATGAAGAGAATTGTCTTTTGTTTCACCGTTGCTTGGATGACAAATTCTATTATTATTGAAAAAAGGTCATACTTTAGCTTTCAGACAATTTCCATTATATTTCTGTGCACTTCGACCAGGACGTTGGCGGTAGATAGAAATCCAAGAAATTTGTTAGCAACAGAAAAAAACCCTAATATATGGATGACTAAAAGTTTTAAATCGAAAAGTCGCAACTGGAGGAACAGATAAAGTAATTTATATATTTAAATACACAGCAAATAGCGATACTATAAACACATTTTTATTTACTTTTGCATTCAATTTTTCTCAATGTAGGAAGCAACAGTTCTGCTTGTGTTGTAGATGAAAAAGAAATGGTTGGACATACGTTAACTTCAAAGAGTAATATATAGCAGTCATGTAGAAAGAAACGATGCCTACTTTCCTGGGAATTCATCGAGAAATGACTGGGGAGAAGGGAAGCGGCCATCTCTTGCAGATCGCAAATATTGGTTCACTATACTATGGCAAGTGCAGCTATAACAAGTGTGGAACGATGCGTGGCCCTTGAACTCGAGCCGAACCCAAAGGGCTCCATGGATTGTTTTATGCTGAGAAGAAAGTGAAGCAAAAAGTCGAGCAGGTATCTATACTCATTGACTGGTGTTGCATTACGAGCGGACGTAAAAGGGAAGTGTTGCGTCCAACGATGCAGACTAAGACTTCGCTGCTAGGCTCATGTCCTTACTAAATCCATGTACGGATTGAAGTAAAGATTGTATAACATTCTGAGTTTCATGAAAATATTTATATTTGTTATACTATAAAAGCAGTTTCAAGTTTCTCATTGCATATCCCAGAGAAATAAAATGTTACTCGTTTAAATAATTCTATTTTGCTGTCCAGTGTTCTCGATTTCCAGCTGCTACATGGTACAAACGAAAATGCATCAAATCAATAACCAAGAAGGTGATCGATTTTCTACATAGTTTAATTACTTGTATGTGAGTGTGTGTGTGTGTGTGTGTGTGTGTCTGTGTGTGTGTGTGTGTGAGATTTTGCGTGTGCGAGCACGTGTGTGTAGCGCGCGCGTAAATATATATATGTATGTATATATACGTAAGAAATTCAGAATCGTTTCCGCAACAAAACATGTACTTTGGAGTGAAAATACTGAAATGTAAATAAACAGTGTAAATAAAAACACCACTTACTGCCATACACATACGATTTGTAATATGAAATTAATGATATATTTTTAATTGTTCTTCTTTCCCAAATATAATTCGAAATATTCGAACTTTAGACCTGCAATATCTAGACAATTGGTATGCAACATGTTAGATCTCTGTGACCAAAAGAGATAATTCTCTGCCTAAATCTGTCACCCAAGTAAGCAGACGTAGTCGTATCGCCATATACTCTATATTTCGAAATACCTTTATGTCGCCAATGCGGGAGGGTTTTCAACGTGATAGAAAAAGAACAGCTAAAGGCATTCTTTAATGGCACGTTAAGAAGGTCTCATACAGTGGATGAAACATGGAAAATGATACAATATATGCTGTTTATAAAACAGGGGTAGCGTTACTGTTTTTTGTTTCCACATTCTGCTGATTTCTATCTCTAAGCCCTTGTATGCTAACTTTTCGAATTCTTTGAGTGACATATTTCGATCAGCTGATATTGGATAACAAGCATAATATCAGGTCTATTGGTATTTATTTGTCTATCAGTATGGATGACAAAATCTTGCAGAATAGTAAATTTATTAACCTCTGTTATTGGTTTCTGGGGATGTTCATACCAGGTTTTAGGAAGGGGACTGTTGTAATGATGACACATTTCCAGTGTAGGTACTTCCATATTCGGCCATGTCTGGTTTATACTCGGTTATTTCGAATTTAGAACAAATGGTTTCAATACTATTATCACATAGTTTACAGTTTGAGTTAGTCCCATTGTGAAGAACGTTTGCCTAGTAATTTGCTTGCGTAGATTTATCCTGAGCTGCCATTATAAAGTCTTGTGTTTCTGCTTTTAGACCTGAACTGCGCAACCACTGATGTGTTTGTATCTATCTATACCTCATTCCCTTGTTTGTCTGGGATACTATGTAGCAGTTTCCTTTGCTATTTTTCTATAAGCTTTTGCATCATTTCCTCTTTAACATTTTGCTTCTCGTGCTTTTACCTCTTTTGTTGATATTGCAACTTCGGCTTTATCATTTACATCTATGTTTATTTCTCCTTTATACTTCTCTGCCTTTTAATGGCAGTATGTAGTTGTTTGTTCCTACTAGCTGTATAATCCTGTCATAGTTATTCTAGATGAATTAAGTCCCACTGTGGTGGTCTTGTAAGATAATTCAGTTGGATGAAACTTCTACCACCCTCTTTTGAGGGAACGTAGATTCTATGAGCATCAGCTTTTAGATGAAGTATTTTGATTGCTATCCTTATTTTCCCTCGTTTTGTTATTCATTCATCGGATTTCTTTTAAATTCCAATTAATTATGTTATAAGTGTAATGTACCAATGGAGCAGCAAATGAATTAATGATTTGTATCCTATTCTGGGAAATCAGTTCCGTTTTCATAATCAATCTCTCTCTCCTATTATATTCTTACCTAATTTCTTCCTTCATGGTGCTGTTTTAAGTCACTTTCCTCTCATTTGTTCTAAGATCTTTGTATACTCCATCCTGATCTAATTCTTTGGTAATATTGTTGTCATTTAGCTATTGAAAGATGTAGAAATGAGCTTCCCCTTTTAAATGTTGCTTTGGTGCACTTATCCAAGTCAATTCCATGTTAATGTTATCGGTAAAACTTTTCCCAGTTGTTAGAGATCGGTCTTGATAATTTTTTTTTTCTTCATATAGCTTGAGGTCTTCCATATAAAAGATGTGAGAGATGGTTCTATCAAAGATTTTGTATCCATTCTGTGTGTGGTTCAATTCGTGTGATAGAGATGCTCAGCAAATCGTAATGACGACAATGAATCTCTTTGAAGTATACTTCGGTTAATCTTCAAAATGGCAAATGTACGTATGCATTTATTAAGATTAAGGTAAAATGTTGTGTACCACACACCCATACTTTGGCGAAGATGCCTTAAATAATCAGAGTTACTTTGTACAAGTATAGGGCTTTTACGATTCGCGGATGAGGGGCACCAATGAAAACTTTACAGTAACCTATCCAAGTTGTACTAAGAATTCAACTTTCAGTCGGTTAATCAGAAGTTGATCTTTACAGTCATAAGAGTTCCAATAAACTGGCAGAATCGTTAGCATGCTGGACGAAATACTTACCGATATTTCACGCATCACTGCGTTCTGAGTACAAATACCACTGAGGTCGACTTTGCCTTTCATCCTTTCGGGTTCAATAAATTAAGAACCAATGAAAAGAGCGGCGAGCTGGTAGAATCGTTAGCATACTGGACGAAATGCTTAGCAGTATTTTACCCCTCGCTACGTTGTGAGTTCAAATTCCGCTGAAGTCGACTTTACCTTTCATCTTTTCGGGATCGAAAATTAATAACCAGTGAAAAGCTGGGTTCGATATAATCGACTAGTCCTTTCCTGCAAAATTTCGGGCCTTGTGCCTATAGTAGAAAGAATCATCATTTAAATTATTATAATTCTTCTTCTTATTATTATTATATGGAAGCTTACAGCTTATTTTGCTGGGTATGATGGTAAGAGTCAGATGTTTACGACCAGCAAACAAAGGTGACGCTTGTTTACTGGTCATGCTTGAAGAACACTGCAAACAATTCTTGCAGTTCCAAGCAATGCTGATTTTTGTAGGTGTTCTACCTTCATACTTGCACCACTCTTTTTCAGCCATGTTGGAAGTTGAGTGCTGATACTTCCAAATGCATCAGTTACTATTGGTATCATGTCTATCTTATCATCATCATCATTATTATTATTATTATTATTATTATTATTATTATTATTATTATTATTATTATTATTATTATTATTATTATTATTATTATTATTATTATTGTTATTATTATATGTTTAACTTTTGCTTTGCATTTGTACAAGTTGGCTCCAGGTTTCACCCAGAGACCTCACGAGACAAATTAGAAGTTCATATTAGTGTT
>NC_068983.1:34451933-34455980 GCF_001194135.2 Octopus bimaculoides | reverse complement strand
GTTTTAGCATCCAGTCCTCAGAGTTTTTCAGATAGGTGTCTAGGCCAATTGTGGCTACCTTCATTGATAATGCCAGCTGTAGAAGTCCTCGGCCTCCCTCTTTTCTTGGCAGATAAATACGTTCTATATCTGCCTTAGGGTGGTGCATTCTATGCATTGTCAACAGTTTTCGTATTATTATTATTATTATTATTATTATTATTATTATTATTATTATTATTATTATTATTATTATTATTATTATTACAGCAACACCGGTGAATTACATCTCTTCGACTGGGAATATATAAAACAGTTTGATAAATTATGCTACTGATATGGTATGTGTGCCATAAATTAAGTCAGCATGAAAACAGGATTTAGTGGACGTGAATATAACATACTGAGATGTTATATGAAAGGCGACTACTGATTGTCTCAAAAGAATATCTCTGTCGACATCAAAGGCGTTAAAAGATTAGGTTTTATCCGTTTAATTCTTTTATATTTGTTATACTAGATATTCATGTATTTTTACTTATATTTTTATTCTTTTGCCTGAAATTCCTGTCACGTGACGCTAAATTTACGATTGTGCAGAAATAGTTGTAGTATTTCGATTTTCTTCTTTCTTTATGTGACTCGAAATTACAGAAGACAGTATAGTACAAAAGTATATATCCAGAGGAACCATAGTATGGTTCAAAAATTCGTTATATATACCTACCAAAAGAGACGTAATTCAGTGACGTTGCTGGAATAACCATAATTATAATTGACATAATGTGTTGATTTATATTTTTTATAAAGTTTCAGCAGTGTTTCCACCGGTACATCTACGTTGAAACAAGAGCGGTGTTTTGTAATAAAATGCGTTGCTGACTATTTTCTGCTATTCATATAGTTGTATAATAACTACTGATATTACAGATTTGCCGATATATCGATCTTACCTTAGGACTGTATTTGCTAGCCGATACCTGTGAACGAGGTTTGTAACGTAAACTACAATGTTTGTATAAATAGAGAATAGGTACATGCAAACAAACAAACAAAGAAACATTCACATACATATGTACATACATACATACTACATACGTACATACACACTATTTCTTTGTGGATGACTTAAAACTTTATACAAAGAATATACACGAGGTGAAAAAGAGCCTTGGGCTGGAGTTTGGTCAGGATAAATGCTATATGATTGTGAAAATGGGGAAGACGATAAACCAGATTAGTAACATCTCCATGAATGATTTGACTGTTTCCCCTGTATATGACGAAGAGTGTTACAGGTATATGGGTGTGGATGAATATATATATATTACAATGGCACCTGTAACAAAACGCGTGTCACTAAAGAATATTACAGCTGAATAGAGAGAATTCGGACCTCAGAACTCTCTGCATTCAATAAAACAGTGGCACACAATGTGTTTGCAGTGCCAGTTGTCATACCAACATGTGGGCTGTTTGATTGGACGCTTGATGTGATCCGAGCAATTGATGTGAAAACCCGAAAAATACTAACAAGCACACATAATTTCCTCATAAACAGTAATGTAGACCGCCTCTACTTAAAACGTAAACAAGGCGGCAGAGGCTTAACATCGAACCAAAATGCTTTTGAATGTCGTATTATACCCATTCGGCAAAATCTTTTAACCACCAAGCTTCGAAATACATCCTCTAACCAAGTTTGCATACATGAGGCTGATAACATCATAAGACTTGGCAGGCAGCTCCTTGAGCAACACTATTTGTCTCGTAACCTGGAATACATGCCCCAAAAAGTTGCACGATCCTACCGCACAGTATCATCAGATGAGAGGATGAGCAAACGACTATGCATGGATATGTTAGTAGAAAGCTCCGTGACGATAGTAACATCGATCATCAAAGCATTTTATCATGGACGAATACCCAAATTACTTCCTTCCACTTTGAAGGGTATGTGTTTGCAATGGAAGAACAGGAAATATCAACCAAGTACTTGATGCACAAAGGGGATAGAGATGCGGAAAAAGCCGTAAAATGTGACAACCGATGCAGACTTTGTGGAGTCCTGAGATATGAAACACACTGCCTAAATACCAATCTTGAGAAATTAGGCATCTCAAAACCAGAAAGGAGAAAGCTGATTCGAAGACTACAGATCCAATCCATCACTGGAACTGTAAAAACCTGTAAAACTTTCCAGAGATTTATCATTTAAGTATATATGAGCATGTCTCGATATGAATCTATATGCATGAGAATACTTACAAAAGCATACAAATTTGCACATACATATATACATACATACAAAGAAAATTACTCTGTTGTTGATGTTGAAATTCCAATGAAGAACCTTGTATCTTGGTTAGAACCCTTTCTCGATTGGCAAGAAGTCTTGAAATGAACTGAATAATGACATACATACATACATGCATACATGCATACATACATACATACAGCATTGACAGAAAGAGAAGCCCCTCTTGTTCTGCGACAGATACATTCCATCCCCCCTACAAGGAAGAGGAGTTAGATGCTAAATATTTGATAAACAAGAGGGACAAAAATTCCACCAACCCTCCACATTGTGATAAAAAAGTGTCGGCTCTGCTACACCAGTATGGATGATATTAGCCACATCATCAGCAACTGCCCTAAAATGTCTACCAGATAGTACCTGCCCCTGAGGCCTGATAGAGTTGCAAAAACTATTTGCAAAGCCATCCGCAGGAAGTACTACTTTGCTGTATACATCAAAGGTATGTTAGAACCAGAAGGTATTCACACCTTTAAAAGGAACACTTGTGGAACACTTGGTTGGATGCAAACATAAGAAGTTGATACTGTTCTGGGGGATAGAGAAAAAGTCATGCACTGTTTTAGAGATCAGCTGCCAGTGGATGTGAGTGAACGATAAAAAAATCCAGTAAAAAGAGAATATTTATGATGAATATTTATTGGACCCTTTCTATAAATTCTCATAATTTTCTCAGCACGCATGTTTACTCAGCAGGATGCATGTAGATATATCTGTATGGGTGTATTTGTAAGTATATGTGTATGTGCGCATATATCTATGTGTGTACATATTCATCTACGTGCATGCATCTATGCTTATATATGTATGTATATTTGTCCGTGTATATATGTACTTATTTCTACAAATCTATTATGAACATACGCGTGTCCATGTATGAATCTACATAAGCAGGGATGATGCGATTGCAGAAATTGTCTCCTTTAGACACTTGATATAGGCCTCAATGTTGAATCTGAGGTCGTGTAGGAAGATGAATGGAGGCATAACGTCGCCATCACTAGTGATCACTACCAAAACCATGATGCTGACTGAATGTTTGATTTTTATTGAGTTTAACTATAAATACTTTTTGTGTTCAATCTCGTTGGAATTACATTTTTTCGTGGTTTTGGTCCGGCTGCCCTTTCTAGCATGCAAAATATCCTCTCAAGGGTCACTCTCTGTCTTTAAATAGTTATACATTCTTATATATGAAACTATATTGTCTGTTGACTTTTATCACACATGCTGGCCACCGTTAGGAAAAGTTTTCAAAATTTTCTATCCTTATAATTTTCACAGCAATTTCAAAGCTTTTTGGTACGCAATTTTAATTTTATTATTTGCTGCTGACTATGTGACTACGCTTGCGCGGTTGATTTGAAAATATAATGTATAAGTATGGAGCACGCACGTGTGATTTCAATACCTATTAAACTACATAATTATGCATTGTCCTAGCGATGCCACTGACGAAGTGCGGATAACAAATGTATCTATTGTTCATTAATACAAAAACTCGTGTTTGGGGTTAACTATAAATAATTTTTTTTAAAATTCTCTTTGGAATTCGTGTTTTTCTGTTTTGAGCTTGGGTGCCCTTTCTAGCATGTAAGGCTTCCTGTGAAGGCTCACTTTTCTGTGTATAAATAGTTATACACTCCTATATATAAAAATATGTTGTCTATTGACTATTATTACCCATGCAGGCCAACGGCATAATTTTTTTTCTAAATTTTCTATTCTTATAATTTTCCCTATATATATAT
>NC_068983.1:34427021-34450991 GCF_001194135.2 Octopus bimaculoides | reverse complement strand
TATATATATATATATATACATATATATATATATATATACAATCTTCATCGCAGGTGCGAGATAACCACTTGAAGTGAAATTGTGAGAAGATAAAATTGTCGTCTATAGAAAGCTATCGCGGAGAGGAAAAAAAAAAAAATAGAAGCAACGGCTTTGCATAGATTATTTCGATAATTGGTAGCCAACAGTTTTTTTTAGAATTTTCCACATTTCCAGTTTGCGTATTATAGATTTAATTGGTTTGTTCAGAAACCTAGACTCATTTTTTGATAAACTTCAAGTCTCTTATATATTAGAAAATTACATATGCATCACTTTTCCTATTCGAAACCTGAGTCTAAACTATGAATCCATATAATTTCATATTATTCCAATTTGTTTATGAACTACTTCGTTTGTTAAAGCTATTTCATTCACAATACAGCCAGGTCTCTAAAGTGGTGTGTGCTATTTATATTTGAAAAAAAGAAATTATAATTATGTGAATGCAAACAGGTTTCTGTAGTAATTAAAACACTGGTATCATTCATCAGTACAATGTATTTCTATACAATCTCTGTCTATACGCACACAAATATATTAAAAGACACACAACATCGATGCACACTTAAGCACACATGTGAACGAGTAGACTCACATGTTTACTTACACAAACATTTAAGATTACACATATGTTCAACTTACTTCAAATCTATGCTAGCTTCTGGCTATCTGATGTTTTAATGATACTAAGCGATGAACTTAACTTCCAAACTTTCCACCCTAATAATATGAAGTTATTAGCTGACAGAATGAATAAGGCATGGCATGCATATATATATGTGTGTGTGTATATGTGTGTGTGTGTGTGTGTGTGTGTGTGTGTGTGTGTGTGTGTGTGTGTGTGCGCGTGTGTATAATTGAAATTTTCTTCTTAGGTGGAAAAAACAATTATTTGAAATAATTTATCAATTTAAAAAAAATCAAAATTTCATTTCACCAGATTAATTTATTTGTTCCATGTGAAATATGTTATTTGTTTGCTACTGCGAAAGTGGCATTTATAAACACATGCCGGTCCTTTTCGACTTCATATTCCTTATATCGTCTCCTGGTGGTTCTTTTTCTTTAACAATAATTTTTATAGTTAGAAAAATTGTTAGTAATATGTTTTGCCAATGCACATTTTATAATTACAAATTAATATATACTTGTGGAAATAAAACCAAGCGAAAATTAAGACCTGATCTATTTGATATCAGGTCTGGAAATATACTGAAATTGATTGATACATATTTTTGTTTCGATAGAAAAAATCGTATACGTAAGTGTGGTTATCTCTACGAAAGTAAAATTACGAGGTCTTATTTAATAGATACAGAGATATGACTGAATCACTGTTCAAAGAAATCTGATATGATTACATTTCTTCACTGAATAACGTCTAAAGTTGTGGTGGTCATAGTATGAAAATATGCCATCTGGCTACAAAAATAAAACATTGGAATAAATTATCAGGAACAAGTGTTTTGAAAGATGCGATTCTAAAACGAATAGGAGTAAAAGGTATGCTCTTCCAAAATGGAAAATTTATGTATTATGCAAATAATGTTATGTATAGACAATTTTATTCAAACACAAGGTCTGACTTTTAAGAAAGGAAGACATTTAAAATAGCGTTGATTCATTAGTTTTCAATATAATATAAAGCTCTCACTTATTGAATATATATTTAAGAGACAGATGTGTGTTTGCGTGAATATATGTATTTATGTTATGCACACATACATATATATGTATATACATATATGTTTTTGAATATGTCAGTATCTGAATAAAGTTCAGGTCTGTATATGATATGCATGTACTGGACACCAACTCTCTAGGTGGAAGTTTGTACATTGAAATATGTATTGGCTATCTCTTTAATTTGAGGTCAGTTGTATGCATACAATGTTTTCACGTACATACAGATATACTTAAACATATCTACACAAATAGGTGCACATGAAAATGTAAGAACCCAGGTATATTTAAGCACACATTGTAAACCCTCAGTAGTTTTTGCCTTTTCATCGTTTCAGCCCCAAAGCCGTTTAGTATTTAACCATTTGGGACTAAATTTCTGATACAATCCGCTTTTCATTTATTAATTAGAAGATAGGATTGCAATTAAAGTTTGAATGGAAAACTACAAATCTATACACTTCAACCACACATTATTCTACCTGCTTCATAAATTACTTTGTTACATCCTAAATTACTCTTTACCCAGTGATTTTTCGAAGTAGATTTTTGTAAGTTTTATTTTTTAAATACAAATTGATGTGAGCACTGGACTACAATTTGGTCGCTAATTGTAACAATAATGTCGTTCAATTAACGTAATCTAATGCTACACATATACTGCTTTTACGTATATACGCATAGACCTACACATCGCTACACAAATAGGTGCACGTGAAAGCATAAAAACAGAGGCATATTTACGCTCGCATATTAAAGCCTACACAGGAATAATTATATGCATGTTTCCTGTATCTTGTCCCTGACTACTGGCTACTTGATCTTTCAGTGATAATAACCTACGAGAATTTCATCCAGAACTTGAATATAATTTTTATCGTGTTAATTGATGATAAATATTGTTTGCCTGGGGTTTCAGAAAACACACAAACACATGCATATACTCGTACACACACACACACACACACACACACACACACACACACACACACACACACACACACACACACACACACACACACACACACACACACACACAGGTTGAGCTATTTCCATAACTTGTATCAGAATTGAAAAAGTTTTTAACATTTAACTGTCTGGCAAACTAGATGAACAACGAATATAGCTGAAAGAGGATACCGTAAATGAGGTGTTTTAAAATTACTGAATCAATATAAATCCCTCTAGTTGTGAAATATAACGAGACCTTTTCGGTAATTTCCACTTTGAAAGTAGAAAGCCTAATTCGAAATTATTAGAAAAATTAATTACAAAAAATTAATTGACATGCATCGGGAAATTCTGATTTTTGTTTGGAAGCAAAAGAAAAGGATGTTCATTTCGATCTATTCTGATTCAATTGCATCTCGTCAGCTGTGTATACTTTAAATTTTAAATTATTTTATCGTTTGACATTAGTTTGTTTTTTTTTCAAACAGAGCTGACAAACTTTCAACGGACATAAAGAATAAATAAAATTAAATGTACTAAGCGATATAACTGGCATAGTGACTAACATATGAATAACATCAAAGCAGGCTTTTGAATAGCACAGCAATGCCTGCGCCCCAAAAGATACCTAATCTTACTTTCAACATGATTTTGATTCGTAATTACTGGCTTAGGAGGCCGCTTCATAGAACTGAATTTATTCTTCTACAACTCCGTATCATCACTTGTAAAAAAACATTATGGTAATACTGCTTATTTATAGGTTGTCTTCTAGTTTGATCCAATTGAAGAGTGGTTAATGTAGTCTTTGCATTACATATGTATTGATAGTCTTAAGTGGCATATATACGGAAGATTGGAACGTGAAATACAAGTCAATATTTATAAATACTTAAAAAAAAAGTAATATTCAGTGTTGGAAATATAACTATATAAGACGAGTCATAAACCTGTTTTAATTTCGGCTGCCAAAATATTGTCATAACAACTGGGAATGTAACAACAGGGAATTAAATGAGTAATAGAATGAGAATTCCTGTGCCATGGATAAAAGGTGTATCGGTTATTGTATGCGTAATTTATATAATTATAAAGATGAAGGTATGTTTTGTGGGCTTATTGGCAATAGTGATTTAACGTAGGGTTGTTTCAGATAATAAATTCAAACCTATCGATTTTTCAGAATGGTTCACTATTGTATTACTTAAAACTGGAGTTGTGCTCCAAAGATTCATATATATATATGTATGTGTGTGTGTGCGTCTGTATGTTGTGTGTAAGTCTTCATTTTCTCTTTTATTTGCTTCATGTTTTTGACTGCGGCCATACAGGAGCACCGCCTGAAAGTGTTTTAGTCGAAAAAATCGCACTCAGTAGACTTATTATTTGTAAGCCTCGTATCTATTCTATCGGTCTCTTTTGCAGAACGGCTAAGTTACGGGGGCATATACACGTCAGCATCGGTTGTCAATCGATGTTGGGGACAAACACAGACACACAAACATATACATACTTCCATATATATATATATATATATATATATATATATATATGGATAGATAGATATATAGCTACATTGATAGATAGATAGATGAGAGAGTTGGTATGTGAAAGCACGTGGTTGGGTGTATAAAAACAAAATAGAGTGAAAATGCAACAGAAGACTTGTGTTATATGGTTAAAGTATATATTTAAATCTTTGTTAGAAAAAAGGTTATAAAATGTTATAAAATTATTGCATAAAGTAACATTGCTTTTGGAGAAAGAAGCGTTTTCGTATTTTCTTTTCAAATTTCTCAAATTTCTTTACTGATCTTGTGTCATCATTTCGATATGAAGTGAAGTATGAGAGTTCCACACAGGGGAAGGTAATCAGGGATTTTTTCGATATAAGGGAGATAATCAAAAAAGGTTTTATTAATTTAATATGATTTGGTTTAGAATGAATAGAATGTTAGAAGTAGTTAAGTTTTGCTTTATATTTTTTTCAGTACGGTAAGTTTCCTTATTTAAAATTGCTAGAAATGGTTAAGTTTTGGCTTATATTTTTCAGATATTTAATCATTGCTAAGAGATTGTAACATATTTCTCTATTTCCAGATAAACAGCTGCTTTTATTTTGGATTTTAATCGTTTCAACGAAACAAAATGGCGATAGGAAAAATAGTGAGTATTTTAGGTAGCGTGTTATTTAGCAAAATGGCCGTTTCTCTTCTGCTTTTTTGTTTGTTTTTTTTTTTAAGAAATATACTTTGATATTCCAAAGGATGTGACATCTATGTGAATGCTATAATAATCAACAGCCAAAAAAGAAAAAGAATAAAAGAAAAATGAAACACTGGAAATATGAGAACAAAACCAAATAAAATGTGAAAAAGTAAAAGGTGAATATCTTGCGAATAGATAAAATAGAAGTACACACACACACAAACATGAGCACTAAGATATGCGCACACTCACATTTATTCACTCAGTCACACAGATATAAACATTGATAAATATGTGTGTGTGTGTGTACGTATGTATATATATATATATACATATGTATACTGATAAGATAAAAATCAAATGATCTGAGCTTATTCAAATGACGGAAATAGCATATATATCCTGATGTTATATACACTATTGAAGACAGTAGAGAAATGATCTCTATCGACCTGTGAACTATGGATTGCACCTTACAAATAACATCGCATATATTCAGTTGAGGTCTAAATATGTACACACATACATATATACCTATGCATATGTGGATGAGTACATGTATGTGTATGTGTGTGCATGCACCTGTTAGTGTGAAGATAATAAAAACGCCATTGTCAAACAAACTCTGTACATATACCTCCATATATACCGAAATATAAACAGACTCGAGCATAGGAATAAATCAATATATTTCTCAATGCTGTGTTGACTTACAACTTGGTGTATCTGTATAAGTTCACAGTCAAACTGATCATCATCATAACCTCATAGATACAGTTATATTTATTTCAATACATGTATATCTGAAATCAACAAGTCTAACCAGTGAGACTTAGACATATATGTGAGATATAAAGTTCAGACATCGAAACATAATTAGCTTTTTTGTGAAACTACCTTATCTACAAGGGAATGCATTGCCATATGTACGTACGTTTGTTATATAGTTGCATGTATGACGGCACGTGGCTTAGTGGTTGGGACAGTGGGCTCACGATCGCAAGGTCCTGAGTTGAATTCCCGGCGACGCATTGTGGTTCGTGTGCAAGACACTTTATTTTCACATTGCTCTAGTTCATTCAGCTGGGAAATAAGGGTAGTACCTGTATTTTAAAGGGTCAGCCTTGTCACACCTTTTGTCACTCTGAATCTCTGAGAACTACGTTAAGGGTACACGTGTCTGTGGAATGCTCAATCACTTGCACATTAATTTCACGAGCAGGCTGTTCCATTGATCGTAACCGACGTAGTTCTGCTTTAGTCGTATGTATATATGTATGTATGTATGTATGTATGTATGCATGTATGTATGTATGTATGTATGTATGTATGTATGTATGTATGTATATGTATAAATCTGTTTTTATGTAAGATATGTTCTAATTTTCAAAATTCCAGCCGGTCACAAACAAACCAACTAGGGTTCATTCTTTGAATCAAGACAATTTTAAGTGTCAGTGATGAAATGTGCTCATTTCAGTCAGTGCAAGATATTCTTATACTTGGACGTAGGTATCAGTGTGTGACTAAGAATGTCGCCTCATAGTTTGGTGTTGGGTTGATTCCCGCCGTGCAGTACTTTGCAGTAGCGTCTTGTACTAAAGCACCAGGTAAGTAAATTTGGTGGATGAAAACTAAGCGGATGCTTTTCGTCTACATACATATATGCATACGTACATATGTGTTTGTGTATTTATACAGATATGCGCGTGTGTTTGTTTCTCACCGAATGAAAACCGCTCTGTTTTTTTGTTTACGCTCACGTATCATAGCGCTGCGGCATGAATTGACAGTAAAAGTAACCACCTGGCGCACAATAAGTACTGCACGCGAATTTATCGGCTAAGTTTTTAAAACCAGCGTCTCAGCATTGCTGCACACTAATAAATACAACCAGTAAAATATCAAAAGAGAAGGAATCTCATGGGTGTATGTATATATAAGACGGATATGTGTGTTATACTTATTTTATATTTGTGTTTGAAAAACCTTGTGACCATTTTTGTCTCTCGGTCCAGGACTCGTCGATAGATTATCCTGTGAAAATGAAAAAAAATATCTTTATTTTATTTTACTACTAACCGATTGGTTTCAGAATATTTCAACTACAATCTTTTATTACGTTCTATCTTAAAGTACCTCATTATTTCTAGGCGTTTATGATAATCTCTTCATACATAACTCAGAATGGTTATGATAATAAGAGATGATAATGTATAACCAACATAGAGAGCTTTAACGTTTGAAAATACTTTATTATTTGTTGTAAATATTTGCATTTTTACAACCTTAATCGAAGCAATCACATCTCTAGGGCCGTTGACCACCAAAACAGTTCATTCATTTTATTCTTTGTCGTTCAAAAGAATACGAAGCCTGTTGTGTTTGACAGCGACCACGTCACAGAATGTTGACGGTATTTCCGACATTTATAATAGACTGCACTCTTAGAAAACAAGCGACAACTAAATATAATAGATTTTGCGTGTCCTTGAATGGTGAAAATGAATCTTTCACAATGTGAGACATTTATTTCAATGTAACATTATATTACGTGTCAAATCTTAGACATGATAAAACTGAGGAGAAAGTATTGCACTATGGCTGAAATCCGTTTTTGGCCAGTGTTGATCGCGTGACAATAACAGAAATGTAACCGAACACCACTCCATATATCACTGCATATCACAACACTAAATGTTGATGAGAAATAAATGAAAAGTACAAATCGACTGCGTTTAGTGCTTTAGGTATAGTTTGTCAGCACTAGTAATTTGTCAAAAATGAAAAAGTGATTATCCTACTAGCAGTAGGATAACTCATTTGTAGTATGTCTCGGTTTCACTGGTAACCTGTGAAATCAAATTTATTTTCTCATTGTACTGGCAGGTTGTGATAGTGTGTATATTTTTGTCACGATACTGCGTATTTCAAGTGAACTCGAAGCTGAAGCCATTAACAATGTACCAAATATATATACATATGAGTATGTGTGTATACGCATATATATATATATATATATATATATATAATTGAATCGAAACAGTAAGGTAAAAAATTGGATATTAATTAATATCAATTTAATACCAAGGAACAAGCACATTAAAAGAATCAAGGAGATTTCTAAAAAATATCTGAGATATCAAAGGATTATTGTATATGTATATACAATGGAGACCACTAGGTGGACTGTTAATGTGCTAGAAGAAGATCACATGTAATGTGTCTACTAAGACCGAACTGTTCTCAAAGGAAATTTAGCGAAGTAACGAAAACGTATACGGGCAAGACAAGTGAAAATTACATAAATATATACAGTTATCAGTAAACTAGTTTCGAAATTAACATTTTCTTACCGAAAATATCTATTTCTCATCAGTACAGACCGCTAAATAAATATAATTCTCAGAACCGTATACTAGTTGTTCCCCACGAATGAAGCACGCGTACACGGTTCTGTTAATTACATTTATGGTAAGATACAAAAGTCTTCGTTTTTGCGCGCTCAATCTGGAAATATCTCTGCATAAAGTGGTTTCCGCATCGAATATACCAGCTTTGAGAACGTGGTTATAGTTAATTAAATTAAAACAGTAAGGTAAAAGTTGGATATTAATTAATATCAATTTAATACCAGGGAACAAAATCATTAAAAGAATCAAGGAGATTCAGAAAATGTTTATTTCGAAACTAGTTTGCAGATAATTGTATATATTTATGTAATGTTCACTTGTCTTACCCGTATACGTTTTTGTTCCTTCGCTAAATTTCCTTTGAGAACAATTCGGTCTTAGTAGACACATTACATGTGATCTTCTTCTAGCACATTAACAGTCCACATATGCCCCCCAATTATTCACTCTGAGATTGAAATTTCTCAACCACTATGTTTATAAGACAACCTCCGCTCTATCTTCAGCCTGAAGGGAATGATTATACTTACTTTAGACTCCACGTTCCCTGTTTTTTATCACTCTCACAGGAATCAGTAATAATGAAATCTAACACTCCTGCATTAAAATCCCACTCACTCCACTGAATACATCAGCATCTTCTATCGGTCTCTTAATTCTAATTGAAGCAGGAGCAGCAGCATGTCTTAAGTTATATTTCGTCCTGCGTTTTAGAACAGGCATCTTGCCATTCCCTGCCTCCAGCGCAAACCACCATTCATAATGAGCTTACATTTGTGAGGGAAGAAACATGGCTGCTGGTCACAGCCAGACAGTGTTTTGCATGATGATCTTAAAATAAGGAATACAACAGCAACAAAAAATCTTGTGGGTTACATGTTGGGGGATTACCTGTTCAAAAAATCTTTGGGGTTACCTGTACTTGAGGGTTACCAGGGGCAAATTGTAAGTCGGCATATAAAATCAAGCCTCTCTTATTCCTCACACTTTCTCGTCTGGCGGTAACTGGCGGTAGCAACACAAGAGTAATCTCCAACAATATGTTCACGAGATGACATAATGCTTAATGAAGACAGTGATTTTATATTTTTGTATCATGGTGTCATTGTTCCTGGCAGTACGAACAGTTTTCTTAAAACGAGAGACTAAATTTAGATACCTGTAATAAGCTTCAGAATATATGGCAATTCAGTGTTTCAAACTCAATGAAAAATTGAAGGTTTCTTTGGTGTCTCATAATTTTTGCAGAGAGAGATTTAAAGCAAATAAGAATGTTTCATTCCTTCATGAAATTTATGTTCTTTGGTAAGCAGCAATCATATTAGAAACTGAAAGAGAAAGAGTTCATATAACTGGAAAAACGCTCATTTCATTTTTCTACAATATACTTAGAAAAATTGCAAGAGATTGCTTCATGGGTGATCCATATCAAATATTAAGCATTGTAAATAAAAGGCATTCAAACAAGAAATGTGAATATTGTTAGACAAACGCACGAGAAACCCTGCCGTTAATGGGGAAAATGGCTAATAACATTGCTTGATAGATACAATTATATAATATACTATATATAAATGCCGGTAGATGGCCTCTGTGTTTAAACTAAATCTTTGGTGAGCCATCATTGTTTTCCAGAAAAAGTAACAAGGATTTATTCAAATAAGAAGAGGTTATATGAGTGTATCGTATAGAAGTAAGGACGTAGGTTATATGTCTTAAAATACAGGTGAGATCGAGCACTACTGAAAATATTACACCCACTCATATATAGGAGACAGATAGATTCAATTAATGTAAAGGTAAGAATATCATGAAGAAAAGAATATACAACTAGAAATATTTGTTTCATTTTAGAGAATTAAAACGCAGAGGGAAGGTAAAGAATATATAAAGAAAACATAAACAGTGAAAGTTTCTATACAATTGATTCGATAAAGACAAGAAGAAATGCGACTGAATTAAATGAAGACGAATAAACAGAATTAGGAAGGTACGACATATATATGTATTCTACGTTGATCATGAGCTATGTCGCTAATCCGATTTTAGCGCAAATTTCAGTATAGATGAACTGATACTCTCATTCACTCAGACACTCTGATCTACAATATGTTGCCCTTAGATTGAGGGCAACGTGACATTAGTTCAATACGATAAGATAAAATAATAATCGTGTGTTAAGTAGACTTCATATAAAACAAAATCATTCTACAAAACACTACGAGGTTGACGAGTGAATAAATAAACTAAAATATATATCTAATGATTATATTTTGTTTCATATATACACCGCAAAATATGTAATTGTTTAAAAGTTTAATATACCTTGTACTCAAAAACAATAGAATATCACCTTTATATATGTATATGTATGCCTATATAGATGGGTGTCTTATGTATTATGTAAAGTCGTCGTTAAAAGTATGTTAATTTAGTGATTTTGTCATATATTTATTAATTTATTAATTATTATCAAGCGTTTTACTACCTATAAGTGCCCTGTGCGGCGAACATCAGACAATTCCTACATATATGTCACCGCAGTTCACTAAAACCTTATTCTAAATGTCATTGATGGGTAAGAATTGCTGCTATCTCTAGTGACCGAACGTTCATCATTGACAAGACGAAGGAAATTCGAAATCACGCTATCGAGTGGTCTCGTCGCTGAAGGTGGCGGGGAAAGAACTTCTCCGCTAGCGATATAAACAAGCGTGTATTTTGCACTAAAAGCTAATGTGAGATTTTCTCTCATGGTATCTACCGCAGTATATCATCTCAATATATGGCCATAAATTAATAAATCAACAGAGGACACAAATCTTCTGAGAGTAAGCAGTTTACATGTCAAGTTATATATACTTCTGGAAATGTCTGAAGTGACCAATGAGATATGCCGAAGAGTATTAATGGATTTCAGCGTTATCATCTATGAGATGGAAACGAACATGTTTTGAAAGACACATAGACTCACTCACACACACATACACACAAACACATACATACATACATATCTACACACACATTCACATATACATACAGACGTAATATTTTGCTAAATCTTGAAGTGTATTGTTTGTCTATTTTGGATTTACCCTCTTTTTCTCTATATATGTTTTCATTTCCCACCAGAATTCACTTTTTCTCCATCCTTCTTATTTCCTAGTTCGCTGTGAAACCATTGTAGATAGTTCATAGTTAATAAGTACTTTACATTAACTAAACGCCATTAACATACTATCTCATTCAACTTCAATATATAAAGCACCCCTCATTCACCCACAATAAAATACCTTGTTTTGCCACCTTTTATGCTACGACCTTGATGTATAAGCGGCAGTTTTAGTATTTCCTTTCCAATCTCTTTCTGATATGACAAATGTTTAAAATAATATTCATAATGCATGTTACAAATTTAGACATATATCTCGTTTACAAATTCATGCTGGTCCATGAAGAATTAAATACACGGAATTTTCCCAAATAGCTTTAACGATATTTGAAGTATGAAGGGTTCTTATCATTAGGAGTTCCGTTGTTCAGTTTGAGATCTTGAAACCCGGATGACTGATCTTCACTTCAATTTCGACAGCTGGTGATCAGGGTTATCTTGCGTAGTTTAATATCTATAGTTGCCCTCTGTGAGTTACATCTCTCTCGTAGTGAACGTGTCTTGAATTAGAAACCAATTGCGATTTTTATTTCAATTAGAATCTACAATTAACGTACTTTCCACTAGTGACTCCAATTTTGAAAGTGTAGACTATGGAGATATACTGTAACAGATTCTGAAAATGATCAAAATATTCTGAACGGGTAACAGTTATCCAGAAAATAAGAAGAGATTTTGTATGATCTTATAAATCTTACAGCTTGTGCAGTAGAGTATCCGGCCACAGGACGGACATTCAAAATGTGCAGTTTTATGTAGTCAATGTTTGATTTTATGTATTAACTTTATATGATGCGATATAGAACTGTTATTCAGTTTACACTCTGATTTTCATGGGGTTGTAGAGATTGTAGAATGTCCATGTCTCTTTAGGACTTGCTTTTTAACAGTAGACACAAATGAATTTCCATAACTGGAGGAATAACCCTTGGATTTCAATTTATATGGTAAAAGAAAAAATTCTCGCTCATAGTAAATATATATTTGAATAATTAGAAGAACGAAGACAAGTTTTTACGGGGACAGGCAACACGTATATGCAAATTATGCTTCAACTATAAACGTTAGTTTAATTTCATTTCATGCATAGCAATCGTCATATATTTAAAATATATTTTCTGCAAAGTATACCAGAATTTTACATAATGCTGTATTCGTCTTATGTTAGGAACAATGCTGTAGTTCTAAATTTCTTACTTAGATTACTAGCTGAGTATACCTACGGGTCGACGTGCAATGTATCGTATGTGTGGCAGAGGGGGAATTTGATTCCCCATTGTAGGATTTTATCATGTTTAAAACTCAGGTTGTATTATCAGTCATGAACGAAACTAACATGTGATCCATCAAAAAATCTTTTAATGTTCGTGAGCAAATGTTTCCATTTTTCTCCACTGCTTTCTAAAATTATATAATCGTTTTCGGCAATTTGATATGACGTTTTTATTTTTTCAGAATTATTCAAGAACCTTGAAAAACACCACAGGACTTGTAATAATGTTGCTACAAATAGTAAACAGCACGTGTTCTTACCAAAGATTGCGAATACAGATTGATAGAGAATTACCAGGTGTTCAATCAGAAAAATTAACATAGTTTGAAATTACAAACGTCACGAAAGTGATGTATTTCAATGTTTGCATAAAGTCTTTTATGCTAATTAAAATGCTGCAACCAAAGAATTTCACATATGTGAAATTGCAGTTTCTTTTCGGGCGACACACGGTTTAGAGCGAATAATCCCTTTGTAATTGTAATTATAGAAAATACTAAACAAACATTTAAGATTAACTGATTGAAAAGTTACATACAAAGAAGTTATTCTATTGGTTCCTGTTGATTCAGGCATGTGAACTGCATAGAAGGAGACAAATTATATTCAGACTGTTGAATCTTGGTCGATAAATGAACTGCATAGCTGAAGAAAGGTATTCTATTGTAGCTGATAAGTGAACAATAAAGCTGTAGAAAGCCATTGTATTGTAGCTGATAAGAGAGCTGAATTGTTACCGTCTGTATACAATCATTTGAATTGCTCTATTATAACGTGACCGTTTAAGTAGCTGGTCTGCCGAAAGATGAAATTAAAACAGCTTGAACTGGCGTTGCAGCAATTAACAGTATATGCAGACTGTGAACAGGGGGTAGTGCCTGGCTTTTAAAATCCCTCTGAAAGGGTGTCGAAGCTATTCGCTTAATAGGTAGCATAATATATGTTTAGTCGGGCAGTTAGTATTTCTTTTTGTCGCATTGTTTTATAAAAAATTGTTTTATTTCTGAGGTCTGTTTCAAATGGCAATCACATCTCTAGAAATAGTAGCCTCCCTGGATCCATGGGTTGCACCAACACACTCTAGTGAAAAACAAATCCGAATTCGGCGTTGCTGCAGGCACACTGCACACAGGGCAGCCATCAACAGAAAGCGTACAGTAGTCTAGCTCAGCTGAGGAGGAGGACAGGAATTGGTGGCAGATTCCTTGGCATGAAGTTGTAGATATTTTTCTTGAATTCGGAATCCTCAACATCTTCATTAGTTACACAAATACAGCTACCAGTGTTCAAGCAGTATACATCTCGGATCCAAAATCAGCGCGGTTCTGGCCATTTTAGGATAGGAAGACTAGGAATATGTGGGTGAGGTATGGAAGAATTGCATCAATCCAGATCCTAGAGCACGCAGATATTGTTGAACTTTGTGATAACGGACGTGCAATTTATTAACACGCTAAAACTCACGCCGGAACTCTAGTACGAGCTATAACCATAGAAACACATCTACTACTTCTTTTAAACATTAACAATGTCTGGTTTCTCGACATGCCGGTATATCGACGTCATAATTAAAATACAACGAAAAAAAGAAGGAAATCGTCTTAGATCGGAAACCTCTTACAATTAAACACCAACTTAGTGTGTAGCAAGTTTATGTCTACCATTATTTTTCAGTTATGTTTAATGTAACTTAATTTCGCCTATTTACTTCAGTTTACAGCGGTATCCTGTTATTCTCTCATTGTATTCCATCTATTTATTCGTACAAATATGATTTAAACCACTTCGCCCTTCTTCAGGACTGTCTACTTACCCCATCTATCGATCATTCTCTATCCCTCTATCCTACTCTCTCTCTCTCTCTCTCTCTCTCTCTCTCTCTCTCTCTCCCCTCTCTCTGTCTGTCTGTCTCTCTCTCTCTCTCTCTCTCTCACACACACACACACACACACACATTTCCCACAGTTGTATCCTAATTTGCCCATCAGTCCCTCGAGCATCCGATCCATCTCGATTTATCCATTTCACTAATTGTCTATCAGTCTAGTTGTCTCTACCCACCTATCCACATTCATTTTCTACTATCTGTAGTCTATCAGTGTTCTAGTCTCCTTCTGTATCAATTTCATTTATTCTTTCTTCCATTTTTTCTTTCATTCTTTCTTTTTGCTTCTATTTATTTGTCAAAGAGCCTAACTATCTATTTATTTTTGTATCTGCCTCCCTTTTAATAATTTTATGTGTCTGCGTATATCTGCCACCTCCTGCGTGAATATTTAGGGAACGTTCATGGTTGAGGGAGTTTTTCAAGTAATACGCTTTATTTTGATACTTATCCACTCTGAAAGGATGAAAGGGTGAAAGACAAAATGAGACGCATCAAGACTTGAACCCATGATTTACATGGATGAAGCTAAATACACGAAGTGTTTAACTCATGTACTCCATTGTTATTCATCTAAATGAATATGAAGAAACTGATATGAACGAAAACAATTTTGTCATACATCAAAGAGAGCTGCGAAATAAGTATATAATGGTAGAAAAGTCTAAAGTATTTTGTAATTGATGCTGTATTGATTTCATGAGTGAATGGAATTATATTGTAAAGATGATTCTGTTTACGTAAAAGAGTAAAGATTATCTTTCATGATATTCACTTTGTTGTTCTCCCGTTGTTCTCGCCCCATGGGAGCGATGATCGAGTGGAACTGCAAAAGCAACCATCCTTGGTTTGTTTGTATTCAATTTGTTACCAATTATTTTACTCTGGATAACCGAATTTCAACCGCTGAAAATAAGCTACAGACTGCTTATTGTTTTTTTGAAAATATGATATTGATTTTTGTCTGGAGGAATTATTTTTGCACTTGCTCCTCGTAGCCCTCCGAGTCGGATGAGATCATTATCATCAGAAAAAGTTAACTGGAAAAAATTAAAAGTCTGATTTGAGACTTACTGAACTCCAATTGCAGCGTAAATTAATGCCCATGAATTACAAAATATCAAGGCTACTTCTAACACACAGTTGTAGTTTTTAATTCAACTTGTTAATGCTGCATGAATTCAGTCCTAAAATATTAATAAGCTACCTCGTCTCTTCTACTTTTTAGTTGGTCTGCTAGTATGTTATTGAATGTCCCCATTTTACATCTTCCATTTCATGAGAAAACTCAAAGCAATTTGACAAAGTTTATCGAGTACATATGCAATTTAGAGATTAAAGATTATTCATTCATATTTGTAAACTTTAATAACCTTTCTTTCCTTTTTCTTCTAAAACACATTTGCGATTTGATTGGTTTGGTGGGTACTCATAAAAATGTGGAAATCTGTTAAATTGATTAGTTTCCAGCAAAGATGCCAACCGATTTATAGTCAGAATTATTATGTGATTTCATTTATCTTGATCCCGGGAGAGAGTTTTACTGAGGGGAAAATAATAAAAGGAAAATTCTATTTAAAAGTGAAGTGTTTTTTTTTGCTTTTAACACCGTGTTGCTGCACTTGCTACTGTTTCATCCATTTTCTATTAGTGAAGTCGATTAATCACACAAAATGTAAACAAATGTATATAAATTCAACGAAGCCATTGCGTTTTAACAAGGCTATTAGATACAAGAGGACACAGGAGATCTGTTAGTAAACTGGGAGAATGCCTATATCTTTTATCTTTTATCTTTTATCTTTTACTTGTTTCAGTCATTAGACAGCAACCATGCTGGGGGCACCATCTTGTAGAAATTTTTCTTCGAATGTCTCAACCTTAATACTTATTTATTTAAAGTCTGGTACTTATTCAATCGATCTCTTTGTCGAACCGTTAAGTTGCGGGGACATAGACACAAACACCGGTTGTCAAGAAGTGGTGGGGGATTGAACACAGACACAATGACACTCACTCACACACGCACATACACACACACACATATATATATATATATATATATATATATATATATATATATATATATATATATACATATATATGTGGTTGGCTCCAGCTCAAATCCAAGCACTGGGTTCGTCAGTTTCCATTCACTCTCTGCGGTTGATGTTTGTGCCAAAACTGATTTTGAAATCCAACTCAGCGAGGACGACGATGAGGAGGCGATTGAGCAGGATAGGGCGAAGATCTTATTTGTAATATTTAGGAGTGAGATGTTCCGATAGTTGTTGCAATCCTCTCGATCTCCCTTCTTGTAGATGGTCATGATAGTTGCATTGCGGATGTCGTTCGGGGGTGGGGCTGTCTTGCTTTCCCAGATCTTGAGGATAAGGAGCATCGGATGATTTCTCAGCTCAGGGACACCGTGCGTGAAAACTTCAAATGGGATGTTGTCTGGCCCTGGAGATTTTTCCGGCTTCATGCGCGCAAGTACCTTGTTGAACTCATGGCATGAGAGCGGCAAGGATATCCAATGGCGGGTGGCGAGCTGTGGGGTGTTTTATAGGAGATCGTCAGGAGTGCGTGAGTGGTCGTTAAGTAGGCACTGGAAATGGGACTGCCAGCGATCGAGGATTCCTTGGGTGTCGGTTATCGCAGAGCCAGCTGCGTTCTTCAGGCTGCCCACAGATGACCTTGTGGGGCCGAAGATTTCCTTGGTTACGGCATAAAAGCTGCGCAAATCTCGTTGGTCTGCATAGTTTTGCATTTCCTTCCTCTGCTTTCCTCTGCCACGTCGAGCTTCTTTCAATTTCCGTCGACCAAATCCATCCAAAAGGTTTTACTCGGTCGGAGACTATAGTGGACGAAACTCGCCCAAGGTGACACTCAGCGGAACTGAACCCTGGACCATGTAGTTGAAAAGCAAACTTCGTGCCAATATAATACAATGAGTTGGCAAGATAGTAATTTCGTTTCACGCAAAGAGAGTTACGATTTTTTGGAATGACGTTTGTCAATGTTATGATTTTTCCTTTCGATATTTGATAGCCGTTATTTTTAGCTTACTATAGAAGCAAATTGCGCGTAATTTTGTTTGCAGCAGTTAGTTCAGTGTCAATTTTAACATAGTGTGCAAAAACTAACATTTGCGCCATATTTTGCGTTTTTTTTTTCTTTTAATTTCCGTAAAGGCAAGTGCTGAGGCTCACAAAGAGATATACGAAGTTTATGGTGTTGGCTGCTTAACCTGTCAGAATTGGTTTTAAAATTCCGTTTTGGAGATTTTTCACTCAAAGATGTCCAACGTTGTAATCGACCTACTGAAGTTGATGATCACTGAATCAATGGCATAATTGAATCCGACTGTCATATAACTGCGCGAGAGACTGCAGAGAGGTTAAATATATCAAATACAACGATTGAAAATCACTTCAAATATCTTGGACTCGTTAAGAAGCTCGATATTTGGGTTCCACATAAATTGAAAGAGATTCACTTAACACATCGAATCAATATCTGCGATAGGCATCTCAAACGCTATAAAATCGAACTTTGTTTGAAACGAATCATAACTGGTGATGAAAAACGGTTTGTCTACAAGAACATCAATTGAAAACGATCATGGTTCAAGTTAAATGAACCAGCATAAGTCACATCGAAAACTGAATTGCAATTTGGTAGGATTACAAAAGCGTTGTGTATTTTGAGCTGCATTCAAGGAATCAAACGATCAATTCAGATGTTTACAGTCAACAACTAATGAAATTGGAAGAAGCAATCAAACAAAAACGGCCAGAATTGGCAAATCGTAAATGAATCGTGTTCCACTATGACAATGCTAGACCAAGGCTACTCGTGAAAAAATATTGGATCTTAGTTGAAAAGGGATGTAACATCAACCATATAGCTCTGACCTTGCACCATCACATTACCACTTATTTCGAAGTTTGCAAAATTCTTTGAATGATAAAACTTTCAATAATGATGATAACCTGAAATTATATTTGCTTCAGTTTTTGGCTGATAAGAACCAGATGTTCTATGAGTGCAGAATCATAAAGTTGCCAAAAGATTGCAAAAGGTCATCGAACAAAATGGAACATATATAACTGATTAAAGTTCATTCTTTGTATGAAAAACACATGACTTATATTTCATATTAAGAAACCGAAATTACTTTCTGACCAGCCCAATATGTGTGTGTGTGTGTGTATGTGTGAGTGTGCGTGCGTGCGTGTGTGTGCATACAGAAAGAGAGAGAGACAGACAGACAGACAGAGGAAGGGAGGTAGAGAGACTTACACGTATATCAATGTATGAAGGTATGTATTTATGTGTGGTGAATGTGCATATATATATCTTGATGGAAAGAGGCGAGTAAAAATGACTAGTATGTTTCTGCATACGTCTTACAATTATGTGCATAAGATTAGCATTTTTACACACACACACATACACACACACACAAACACACACAAACACACACACACACACACACACACACACACACACACACACACATACACACACACGCACACGCACAAACACATTTATATATCGTAGTTTCAGTGTGTGTGATCCTCTGCTCACATGTGTGTGTGGCTACTCATATGTATATGTGTTTTGTAACAACTGATGATTGTGTTAATATAGACGGAAATATGCTCAGTCAAAAATAAAGTTCCTAGATGCAAGAAAGCGTAAATATGTCTTTTGGGTAACATAATTCGTTGAGCTGTTGACCTCTTTCAATTTGCAAAGATCAATGTATACATGTAAGTATCATGAAATTAATTTTCGCGCGTATAAATGTAAAGCTCCACTTTTCGGCTTTCAGCGTTGCTACATCTAATCCATCTTCATTATGTCTTATCATAGTGAAACCAATGCATCGAGGAAATTCAATATCCATATTGAATATGTGTGTTCTAATATTAAGTTTTTATGCCACGAGATAAGTATAGTAATTGTAAACAATGTGGTTAATTATTTTACATCTAAACATTGGAAATCTATAAGGTTGTGTATGTTTCGAATAATATGAGGGAATATACGTGTATGCTCATGTGTATATATATTTCCATTATATACACTTTTATTATATTCGTAAGGGGCAGAAGTTTCGCAGTGACTCAAGGGTTGAGAGTTTTGTTCGTTGGAACTTATCAAACTGGTTTTCAATTAAGGGTCGTATTCTTATAAACCCATGACAATGGCATTTCCAGAATTCTGCAGGAACAAATTATAAAAACAATTACAACGTCATGCGCATAATGCATAGCTTTAAAATTGTTTATCTATTAGGCAATTCAGTAAATAAACAAATCAATAAAGAGGGAAAATCAAAACATATGCATATGGCCACTATCTTCAGGCTGAAACGTAAAGGATTGTATGTATGTTCTATTTTGTGTTTGCTGCACATCTATCATTACTTGGTTTACCGATATATATATATATATATATATATATATATATATATATATATATATATCCGGCAAGAATGGGGAACAAATTCCAATGGTCGAGTCCTTTCATCAAATTAAATCACTTCGCATCAGATTTAAAGACCATCAAATTAAAGACCACTAAAATGCTCGCAAACTCTTTTGCCCTTGCAATATGCAGAATGTCCAGCATTAATTCTTTCAGTGCCCTTTCAACGTCCGCTTAGATCGCCATCTCTGGCCGTCAAATACAGAAACGACCCAGAAGTATTAAGACTGTTCGCGGACAATTTACTCCGAGAAACTCCCGACAAATTACCGCGTCCCGAATACATTTAGGTCTCTTCTCCAAAAAACTCTCTATAGTCAAGTGGGTCACATGGTGTAGTTGTGGCTAAGACGTCAAACATTATGTACGTTATGCTAGTACTCAGTTTTAAAGCCTGGTATTTATTCTGTCGGTTTGTTTTGCCGAACGGTTAAGTTACTGGGACGTAAACATTGCAACACAAGCGGTAGTGTGGAACAGACACTGACAAACCTACCTTCCTTCATACATTCATATAAACGAATATATGTATGTGTGTGGGTGAAGTATACATACATACACACACACTCATACATGTATATGATAGACACTCCCGTTGATGATTTATGAATGTTCAGATTTAGTCGGACGACATGCAGAAATGATTAAGTTATAGTGATCACGTGTTCGTGCTGCACATTAGATCACTCTCTCTATCAAATGGACGTTGTCTGGACATGTGCACGGTGTTGCACGCATCAGGTGTTGAAGTGACCGCAGAGCAACTGCAGATGAAGTCTTTTGCTCAAGAACACAACACACCACCCACTCTAGGAGATGAAACCACGAACTCATATTGTGGCCTTCTTTCAGTTTCCGTCTACTAAAATCACTCTAACCAAGGCTATAGTAGAAGACGCAAACTTCTTACCACAAGTCCTATATATATCTTTGTCATCACCTGTAATCTATGAGCATAATATACATGCATATGTATGTCTAGGGTTAAGATAGGTAATTATACTGGTAGTATGTTTAATGGAGACTTTTATCTCTTAGAGTATCATTTCAACCTCTAACTCTACTGACCTTATAAACATAAATATATATATATATATATATATATGAGTTAATAGTATATGCTCATATGAAGTGGCTTGACTTAAACAGTTGACCGAATTCATCCACATAGTGCACCCATCAATTTCAGCCAATATTAATGTAGAGACAATTTTATTCTAGTATAAATATTTATAAATTTTCTAAACAATCCGAATGCGGTAAATTATGGAGAGGAGCGGCACACATAGGTCCTTTTTAGCTATAAATAAAATTATATATATTTTTAACAATATATTCTCCATTTAAAGCGACTAAACCTAAACAAGTCTTAGAGCCCTCGGGTTTGTTTACAAAATTTATAAATATATATACTAAATTTATCTTATGGATAGAGTCTTACACACGCTAATACACGACTTATAATCCCCAATCCTGTGTATACAATGATTGGGGCATAACTAGCCGGTATACAGCACTTACTCGGTATTACCTGTATCTTTGGGTTTGGTTAAATCCAATACCCTCCTTAACCTTATACTAAATTTATCTATACATTAAAATTGGCTGAAATTGATGGGTGGACTATGTGGATGAATTCGATGCGTACGGACATTGAAGTCGTGTTCAACTCCCAGTAGTCTGACCCATTTTTTGGTCAATAGTTTAGGTTTAATCGCTTTAATTGGACCAAATATTACTAAATAATATATAATTATAGTTATTAAAAAGAACGTATGTGTGTCGCTCTTCTCTGTATTTACAGCTTTTAAGTTTATTTGCAAAATGTATATATTTATATATTATTTGCATTGTACATGCACACACATATACAGGCATCCGTTACATCTATCAACACATAGACTGACCCTTCCATCCATGCATGCATCCACCCATCCGTGCGTTCAGCCATCAATCTATCCACCCAACCGTTCATACCTTTTGCTTACACTCCTAAAAGTCTAATTCCGTTGTAATCAAGAATAGTAAATATCGATTTCAAATTTTGACACATGGCCAGTAACTTCGTCAGAGGGGTTAAGTTGATTACATCGACCACCCCATCAGTGCTCAACTGTCACTTATTTCATAGATCCGAAAGGAAAACAATGTTAACATCGTCGGAACTTGAACTCAACGGGAAGTTAAGTTTCCTCAGTTAAGGTAACTAGATATTAAGATTTGCAAATATCGTTCTCCTTTAGAAAAGGAACTATGGACCTAATGCTTTTTTGTTGATTTTTCTTGTTATGCATTTCCAGATCAGATCCAGCGAAGCTGATCTAGATTTACGGCATATCTAAAACAGCTGAGTAAAATCTGTTAATAATGTGTCTACGGATTGTAGCATGCCATGTGGCAGTATAGAGGTTGTTTTATGGCTCGATTTGATGAACCGTGAATAAAAAGGGTTAAAAATCATTAAAAAGCAAACATTACAAATCTAAAGTCGGATGAAACTCGATAATGTATGTTGGTGAATGCAATTTAATAGAAATTGTAAATTTCTTTCATTTTCAGAAGAATCAGAAACATGTTTTGAAATCTCGTGAGTTTCAAAATCATAGACTTGATTCCGAAGAGAAAGAAAGAATAACATTTTCCGAAAGAAAAATTTAATTTAATTTTACAGAGATAACGGCGATTCATTCTCAGATAACTGACTGGCTTAAATTCTAAGAAAATCCTTTCTCTAAAACATTTAATTGAAAGTTCTTGAGAACATAATTTTCGATGTAATGCACACATCTATATAGTCGTTCTTGTACTATTGTTAGTGAATATATATTCCTTAGATATTTCTCTCTCATGAAGCAACCACTACACTCTTGCCCAATAGATGTCATTAAATATGTAGTGATATGTAGCCATTAAGAAATACACAAATCGAGTGTGTATTCATTACAAATATAGATATAAACATGTAACATTTTACACTGTAACACAAAGGTCATAATTTGTATAGCATGTGTTTTTTTGTCTTCAAATATTTTCTAAAATTGTTCACATACAGAAATGCAGTATATTAACTGAAACATTTATAAATCGAATATTAGTGCAGCTATTTATAATTTATATTGGTTTCAAATTTTGGCACAAGGCCAGCAATTTCAGTGGGGCCGGATTACTCGATTACAATGAACCCGGAACTTGACTGGTATTTTATTTTAACCACCACGAAAGGATGAAAGACAAAAACGACTTGTGTAATTATTTATAATTAATCTGGAAAGTGAAAATCGATTCAAAAGTTCTGTTAAAAATTAAATTACCTACAATAAAATAAATCTAGTGAATATTCACGTTTTGTTTCTGAATCTTCTCCCGCAAAGAATAATACAGGCGGTTTTGGTGTTACTTTGTATACAGTAGTTTACAGAACAGTTATTCAATTCATCGTGGACAATTCGAAGATTTCGTCTTCTTATCTTTATCATATTCCTTCTATTTCCCGTTTTTTATCTTTTATTGCTTGCATATGTTTGTGCATGTGTGAATATGTGTGTGTCGGTGTGGTCATATGTCATTTGATAGTCAGTTATCCTTGTAAATACTACACGTCAGGCAAATCTCTAGACAGTTGAATGGCAGCCCAGTCAAGATGGTATTTTCTTCTTCTACTCTTGTTTCTTGCACACATCTACAAAATGACCTTCTAAAATGAAATTCCATTATGCAGTTGAGGAGTACATTTTCATTGCACATTTTATGTAGTGTTCTCACTACATGAATAAATGAAGTTTGTACGAAACGTACGTACTGCTATAACCTATTGAATTTTTGTTGCTTTTCTTCATATATATAT
>NC_068983.1:34423850-34425919 GCF_001194135.2 Octopus bimaculoides | reverse complement strand
ATATATATATATATATACGACAGGCTTCTTTTAGTTTCCGTCTACCAAATTCACTCACAAGGCATTGGTCGGCCCGACGGTATAGCAGAAGACATTTGCTCAAGGTGCCACGCAGTGGGACTGAACCCGGAACCATGTGGTTGGTAACCAGGTTACTTACCCCACAACCACTCCTATATATTATGGATGGCTAATTCGCAATTTTAGAACCTAAAGTAATAATATATACGTCACTAAAGTGAGCAATGGCATTAATAAACGCCAGTATTGCTAGAAAGAGGTGTCAAAACAACTTGTTCACTTTAATGACATATATTTCTGCCTTTAGGTTGTAAAATAGCGAATTAGTCCCCCATATTTATAATTTTCATTTCTGGCTGGTTTTGAACTCAGTGCATGATCTCCACGGAGATCTTATACCTGACAAGGCGAGATGAGTTTAACCCTAGGCGCGGTGGGGGCAAATGATGAGCGTTAAGATATTTTAAGCATCAGAAGACAAAATCATCGATGATCTAGCTTTCATATGCAACCATAGATAGCTTGTCTCCCTTGTCATTCTATTAAGACAGTGCTTTTGTTGGCTATTGAGTTGTTTTGATTCCTATTTGTAGCTGTACTGGTGCTGATTAGTGACCATCAATATATATATATATATATATATGACCGAATTTATGTATGGGATAATAATAATATATCAGTTGAATTAAGTTAAAACATAGTTTGGTTTTCACATTTTTTATAATGGTATTTTTAAAAAAATGGATTTTATTACAATGTTGAAGTGTATTAAACATTAAAAAAATATTTTGTAGTGTTCATAATGTTCAACTAGCGCGTTCATATGTTCGTAGTAATCATCAGATTTGAAAATGTATTTAGCTGACAGTTGAGTTCTGTAGTATAATGGCTGACTTCTTCCTTGTTTTACCTCTCAGAGGGCTCCAACAAGCTGAAATCTGAATGGAGATAGGTCAAAACGGTATTCCAGAAATTCAGCTTATTGGAGCCTTCTAAGAGATACAAAAAGAGAGAAGTCAGTCCTTTTACAATTTTTATAGCCGGTCACCACTTTTTATAGTCGCGTTTGGTTACTGTTTGGTTAATCCTGGATCATATAATATTTTGTACATATCTGAATCAGCCTGGATGCGCCTTTTGTTGTATAAACAGCAAAATATTATTTAATAGGAAGCTCAGGCTACTATGATTAGCAGATGGTGCAACAACTAACTGATTTTAAATTTGCATGATTACACACTTTTACCCGACAGAACGAACAACATAAAAAACATTCCAAATTGAGACAGTGCGAAGAAGAAACCATCCAAGTAACATAACATTCTGGAATATCGAAAGAGCTTGAGAAAAAGTCAAATTATGAATTTGAAACGATCAATATGAACAGTTATTCCGAAAATACTGTTCAATCTTCACAATTATATACATAAGCGTGTGTGCCCGCGTGTGTATAATTGTGTTTGTAGGAATATATATATAGTTATGTGTATGTATGTATATGCAAATGAGTGTGCAAAATAGAATTTGGGCCCTGTAGTAATAATGTAGTAATGCGTTTCTTTCTTAGACAGAAAATATACGATCAGAAATATATTGATTTACACTTTAATGATCTGCACTATGCAGTGAATACATTAGCAAAAAACGTTTCTCTTCTATTACTGATTCTTGCAAACATTAAATTTGTTTTGAAGCCAGATACATTCTTAGATCCATAATTTAGTATAAACATAATCAGAGAGGTTTGTCATAGTTCGACTCCAGTACGGATGTAAGATTCAATAACCTTATATTATTAAGTACTATTTTCTGAAGTTCTACTTTATCATTAACATATATGCTTTTGGCCTGTCTACATACTCCAAAAGCTTTACTCTGATAACTCTCACCGATATGCTATATGCAGTATTTATAATAGGTCTAGAGTAGAAATGGCTTTCACGCAGTTTTCTTTCGTAGTGAAACCATTATTCGACAAGTTTATAACAAGCGATAAACTTTATGTTCAGAAAGGATATATATATATATATATATATATATATATATAT
>NC_068983.1:34419021-34422972 GCF_001194135.2 Octopus bimaculoides | reverse complement strand
TATATATATATATATATATATATATATATATATATATATATATATATGTATACATATATATACACATACATATATACATACGTATTTTATGTATATACACACATACACACACACACACATACATATATATATATGTTCTACATTGATGAATAAATTTTGAACACTTACACAGAACCCAAGTTTACTTATCAAAACCTTTTCTAAATACCTGTCCTCTACACCATACTATGCAACTTAATTACTATTCCACTCACACCCACGTAACCAAGGAGCATTTTAACACAATGGAAACTATAATATAAAGCCAAGAAAAACTTCAATGCATCGTGTTCTGAAGATGGCTTAGCTGGCCGAATCTTCGAAGTGACCGTCACTAATATTCTAGCTTGAGAATAATACACACACACACACACACACACACACACACACACACACACACACACAAACACACACACACACAAACATACACACACACACACACACATATATATATATATATACATATATATATAAATCCTAGGAAATATTTTAAATACGTCTATTTGAATATTTTAATTTCTCCTAGAGGAAGATTAAAATATTATAAGCTATGAGCCTCTTTTTCATTAATCCTCTCAATTGAATAAATTAATTTCATACTCCAAACCAGGTTTTGGAAAGGCACGCATGTCACAATATTTAACACCCACCCTTTTTAAAATTAAAGGAAAATGTTTCTTTCTTGGTCATAATTGAACAGAAATCGTTATCATATGGGATACAATGCTTAGCGACATTTCTTCCAACTGTTTACGTATTTACTATTCAGCCTTTAATGTATTCGTTTACTTCCCCACTCCACTTAAATCGGATGGATTTGTGCCGATTCCAACAATGTAGATTATAGAGACTTTTGTGCAATTGTATTTTAGTTTTGATTAACATGTTTTCAGAACTGTGGAGGACAGCACATGGATGAAAGAGAGGGTAGGTGACAGGTTAAAAACGTAAGGCCAAATAATTCTACTGAGTTCAGTACAAGACTTATTACATTGATTTAGTTAACATTCGTTTTTAAATTATTCTTCATTATTGCCAGGTAAAAGTAACAGTTATACCTAAATTTTACTTGAAAAATAGCAACAACTTATGCATACGACTGTCTCTCTTCCCAAACCGGCCTTGAAACAAACATTACGTTATCTAAAGTTATTTAAGATAGCAGCTTGTGAAAATGAATTATTTTCAGTAGTTGATAAAGCTATTTTGACTGTGATCTGTAAAATGAGTTTTGGTTTAATTACGTCAAATCTGACAATAGAAATGTTTATGAATAAGCACGAAGGGATTTTGTAAAGAAATTCCGGTATTTATTTGTGCATTTATTTTATATGATACAGAGAGTTACAAGGGGGCATTTGATTTCTTAATCAAAATAGTGTCGGACAATTGCCTTGAGGTATATGTTCCGGCCTTTTCTTTCCCTTTGTTCCTTTGAGAATTAAATACCGCTATCAAGCTTTCTCTCTCTCTCTTTCTCTCTTTTTATTTCTCTTTGTCTCTCTCCGGACTCTTTCTATCAGAATAGGCTCTGTGAAGGACTATTTTAATGAAAGAACATTGTATTTGAGGGTTTGGCCTCGTAACTAATAGTCAAAATTTAAACTATGAAAAGAACAATGTAATATCTGATTTGCTGGCATTTCTAAAGCAAAATGTAAATTGCTGTAAATAGAAATCAAAGCCAGCAGTCCAAGCACTCGCGAAATTTACTATTTCTCCATGTCACTCATCATATACAGTTAATAACTAATAGAGAAAAAAAAATCAGGGAAGAAAATAGTTGCCTAAACAACACAGAGCTACAAAGCCCGTGTCTGTGCTAATCAACAAAAGCTACGGTATGCTCAGGCATATCAACCAAATCTTTCTGAAGTCACACTCCGTTGTCCTGAAAATATAGAAAGTTGCTATTTTCTTCTGTTTTCAATTTTTGTGCATATCTCATTTTTGTGATGCTTAGTTAGGCTACAATGGCGATAAAGTAGATTACCTTTATGACTGTATTTTTTCTCGCTCATCATTTTTCTCTCTCTTTCTTCTACTAGGCCGAGATCGAAATGACAGTCCTTGGTCCTCAGACCTGTATCTTCTATCTATGAGTTATTGTCTTAAAACGAAACTGGTACGTTTTCTGAAATACTTTCAATGGTTACACTCAACTTTAGTCACTAGGATGTGGCCTTAACTCTCATCGAATGCGCTGAGGCATTTTATGTTTGTGTTCACTGGCTGAGCAGTGAATGTTATCATGTGACTTGACTGCCAAAGATATGTTCCAACATCCATGATTTAATGTAGTTGTGTCAGCGCATGGGTTCTATCAGTTGTCAACAGATACCGCATATCTCATACGTGGACAGTGGCCGGTAAGTCAATAGCCTATGTAAGTGTTCGCCTGGCGGCGACCAGTTTCTTGGTAGCTTATGCGGACGTGGATGATCCAGTTATTTGATTATCGACAATCTTGGAATCGAAATATCAAACTTGAGCATGACACGATTTGAGCTAATATCGTTGAGGAAGAAACCCAGCTCTGCAAAAATATTTATATTTATCCCGTTGATATTATAGCCAATATCATAATGTTATAATGATATACATTGATATGGACATCGATTAGTACAGCTAATTTTATTTATTCTGTATTTTCAATGCAACTTCGTTGGCAGTTGAAAAAATATCTTCCAACAAATCCAATTTTGTTAATCAACATAAACTGGTTAATAGTGTGCCTAATCATGTCGAATTTTCTTTTCATTTTATGTCTTTTCCAGAAAATGAATAAATAAATCAATCTAAATTTATATAATGGTTTATCATATTATGAATGTACTACATCGGATTTAATTGATATAATTTTATAATCGATATTTCGTACTCCGCTTAATATATCAAATTTAATCAGGGTATTACAAATTTTGTTTCTTCTTTTGGCGATAAACGATAACATTATCATGGATTCGACATAAAATCCCTTTTGTAGCCTACTCATTAATCTAGGATATAAAATCAGAATTGAATCTCAATTTCTGTCTGACCATTGTCACTACACTCACTAGAGATTATAGAGCAGATAATTCAATATCAATCCTTCATGCTTTCCTACTATCTGTAATGTAACCGTTTCTCGTGTTTCATAAATATCATAATATTCTGTCAGAGCCAAAACCATAACCTTTATTTTCGACCAAAAGTGTAATATTTTTACATTAGTGTTCAGGTTTGTCTGTTACAATCTAAAACTTTCATACTTATATCCATGTACCTGAGGTCTTCGGTGAGATTTAAGAAATGTTGAATTAAGTAATATATTCAATCCATAGGGACAGCTAGTTCTCATTCTCTTGTGCAGAGTAGGGATATCCTCATACTAATAGATCATTCGTCCTGGTGAACTCTCATTATATATATTCCTTAACATGAGGCTTATATATACACCCGCCGAATTACAACTAGAAATGAACAGTTTTATTAGCTATCACGTTGATCTGGGAAGCAATGTTGTATGGAAATGAGAGGCTTTGGGAATTAGAAGCGCAAAATCATCTCCACTTGAGCAGGTTTGGAAAACCCTTCGAAGAAATAACCACACTACAGCCGTAGCCTCATCTTGCGAAAGGAGAGATATAAGGACTGAAAACATTAGTCAATTGAAAGCCGTCAAATTATTTCAAATTATTTCAAATTTGTGACGTTTGAGTAATCAAACTCAAATATATTTTATTTGCTGTAAAAGCAAGAGAAATTTTGAATTCCAGTCAGAAGCAAGACAGTTGCGGCATAATTTCATGTCTTTCTCTCTCAACGTTTGAAAATCGGAGAAATCTGTCAAATTGGTTGCATCTTTGAAATTTAAAAACTAAAAAGTTTTAACGAATACCCTTGAATTTTCCCTCTCCCTATATTTCT
>NC_068983.1:34415128-34419011 GCF_001194135.2 Octopus bimaculoides | reverse complement strand
TATATATATATATATATATATATATATATATATATATATATATATGCGTGTCTGTGTGCATGTGTGTGCATGCGTGTGTGTGTGTGTATTCACATGCATACCGTAATGGGTGTGTGTATGTGTATGTGTATGTGAATGAAACACTAGAAGGGGGAGTTTAGATCGGGGAGCAATCCAAGTAGTATCGAATTCACACAAATATATTCTATGACAGCCAACTTTAACTTTCTTAGTGACAAGTGTATACTGTTCTTGTATATATTTAAGAACTATGCTACTTTATGGTTACTACATTCACCATAAGCAGCCTGTTTTTGTAAGGAATTTAATAGCATATAAATGTAATATACATTAACATTTCTTACAGTATTTTTTGTGATGGATTTCGTAGCAGACTTATGGAACTTTTGGCTGCTTTTAAGTACATGGTGAACCGGAAGGAAAGTCGCATATCTTGTCAATATAAAGTTCACGTTTGTAATATATGCAACCGAAAATATCATTTTATACCCCAGTCGTTTGTTCATATGTTTACATATTTGTAGTTTTCTAACGTTAAGAAAGTGTTTACCTTTAGTATCTTTGTTTTTCTATCATATTACTGATGTTATTCTATAGTTTGGTGTAATGTATTTTATGTTCCCTCTTACAGGGTGTTTGATAATATATTGTTTTATCCTACAGTTAATATAAACTTCATAGAAATCACTGAAAGTGGATTTGTGAATATTTTTATAGATGGGCTATCTGAATTTGTTTTTGCTTTTATTTGTATATTGTGTGCTATACCTGGGTATATCAATTTATCTGGATGTCCGTTGTTGGTGAGTAATTGTTATTTTATTGGGATTTTTTTCTCACCTGATGTATTGTATTGTGAAGGAACCCCAAAGTATTGCTTTAAGATTTTTCAGTTAACAAACAGTATAGGTTTTGACGTTTGATTTCTTCTTAGAACTATTCCTTTTGTGATTTTGCTGTGATTAGTTTGGTGCATCTATTATTTTTATGTAAGTATTCATATCTAGAAACGTAGTCATTGCAATGTTAGGAGTTTTATTTTAGTGTTCTCGGTGTTGGATTACTTAGACGCGTTTTCAATTAATAGGCAATTTAGTCGATAGGACAACTGAATTCACGGTGAACCACCCACGTATGTTTGTGTATGTGCATGTGTATTTGGATGGAGGTAGGAAGATATGTAAGTCGGTACTTACGTATGTATGTAGGAATGTATGGATGTGTCATCTTGTACAACACATGTTCAACATATATAGATGAAATTGTCCATACAACCACATCTCGTAAAACAAAATGTCATAGGGAATGCAATGTTTTGTGAACGAATATTGCATATAGTCACTGCTGGAAAGAAAACCAAAACTTTCTAGAGAACTTAATTAGAGAAAATAATACACTTATATGCTTTATGGAAATTAGTTCATTATTTGCAGAAAAAAAAAATCATATGTACAGCGAACACTTACGTCTGAAAGAAGTTGTTCTCTATTGAAGAGGTACAATAACGGTTAACATATTTACTTTCGACACTGCCGGAGTGTGTTCAGAATGAATAAGTAAGTCTCGGTTGGCAGTTATCAGCGCACAGCAGATAATATTTTGCTTAATGAAATGAAAATTTCTTGCAAGATACCTTGTTCTGGGGTTTGCATTGATGAGTCCCAATAATTTCGAGACACTGTGGGGTTCGAAATACATTAACCTAAGTGCTTTTTGGCTATAAAAGTGAAAGAGTTATGAACACAAGTTTGAAAGGAAATGTTGTTCTCCACAGAAAGGTATACCAGCGATTAGCACAATCTCGTCCGAATCAGCTAGTATGTATAAAGAAATAATGTGTGTGTGTGCATTTGTTTCGAATCCGACGGTGGTTTAGCTGGTTGAAACTTTGAAATCACAGTCAATAACATTCTTGTTTAAGAATAACGTGAGTGTGTGAGAGAGTGTGTGTCTGACTGTGTGAGTGCGTGTGTGTGTATGTGAATGAATATGTACTTTTTCAGAAGCACAGATACACATTTGAAAACAGTTATTACATGCTCACCCATGAACACGTGTAGCTGGCTCGCTATCGATGGTTTTATTCGTATCTAAGTTTATCTATTTGTCGCCACATTCAAAGTTTTACTCGATATACAACTCTGTATCAATATAACTATCTATATCTCTCTATATTAATTTACATGTCTATGTTTATCTCAATACCTTGTAATTTATTTATTCATAAATATAACTGTGTGTCTGAATACCTATCTCCGTCAATCCGTCTCAACGTTTACAAATTTATCTACATCACTATCTAATAATCAATATATGTGTCTATAATTCTCCCTGCTTATATTTATATATTTCTATGTATGGATTACAGTATTATAATATAAATTTAAAGTTTTGCTGATAACTATAACATTATAATTAATATTGAATATAAGAATTTATAATTAGGTATTGGTGGAATGAGGAACTCTGAAAATAAGAAAACGAATTTCAGATATATTAATAAATATTATCATCATAATGAATAAAGAATTCGAAACACAAAGACACTAACACTTGCCTACATATTTTTATACTTATACACACAAATATACGTGTATATGGGTGTATACGTATTTAAGTAGTTATGTATGAGTAGCGTATCCTTTATGACTATCATATTGGGAATTATTGGTAGAGCACTATTTCTTATGTAAATGAACAAATTGAGAAAAAATACTGAAATAGTTAATATCACCCTGTTGTGGGCTGTACGTGTATGCTTAATGAATATTATATTAATGGATTATAAATCACACCAAAGGAGGGAGTGCGGTAAAGTTCTTAGCTTTAAGGGTGGCGCGAAAGGCCTGGTTGGAGCCCCAGCCTTCCAAGATTTTTTACAGGGCTTAGAAGCATTGAAGGGCCGTTGAAACAAGTGTATGAGTATGCTAATAGAATATGTTGGATAAAATCATAATTTAATGATTCTCCTGTATTTTCTTTTACACAAAACCAGGAATATTCAGCATCCTCATGTATATTATAAAACACAAAAGTTCTGTAGAAGGTAAAGAATTTAAAAGGCACACATTAAAACATACTAGAAAATATTTACGATAAATATGTTATATTTGTAAAGAAAAAGGAAGAGGACAAACGAATACAGCGAATTTGCCGTAGGGAGTGGGAAACCCGAGGTTTCAGACAGAGTTCTACTTCAGGGTTGCGTTGACAGAAGGGACATTAATAAGAGTCAAAAGAGGTTTCCAACCTCTACGTTTTGCAACTGATAGTTTGGACACTCTAAACAGAAAAGACAAAGAGTTGACGTCGGTTAGAGAATGACTAGTGTCCTCACCTCACTGCATTCCACTTTTCCCTACCTTTCAAAACCTCTTCTTTTCCTTTCCTACCGCTTCCTGTTCAGGAACAAAGATTCTATGGTCCTGCGTTCCTTATCAACTGCAGCCAGTTTTGGTTTAGAATATAGGTTGTAAAACACTGTTATATCTCATGAATTCCTCTCCTGTCAACCGGAGACTTCAGTGTACTAGTATATGTCGATTTCATACATTCATACAATTCTTGGCGACTAAGAAGAACATCATGCATACATGATCGCATGTATGCGTATGTATCTAGGTATGCATATATTATGCACACACACACACGCACCCACGTGCATGTAGGCGCAGGCGTGACTGTGTGATAAGAAGCTTCCATCCCAACCACATGGTTTCCAGGATAAATCTCACAGACACCTTGGTCATGTGTCTTCTGCTATACCCTCAGGCAGACCAAGTGTTTGTCAATGGAATTGTTAGATGGAAACTGAAAGATGCACGTCGTGTATATATGTATATATATATATATATATATATAT
>NC_068983.1:34413549-34414656 GCF_001194135.2 Octopus bimaculoides | reverse complement strand
TATATATATATATATATATATATATATATATATATATATATATATGCATGGCAACAATAATGTGCATATTTGAATAGTTATGTCGAACTGAGAGGGATAGAAGCAGGGCGAAATGTTGCTATGACCCAGGAAGCGGTGTAGTACCTGGAAGAAGAAAGAAGAAAATCAAGAGCTGTAGAGTTATTATCTCAGAGTGCATGGACTAAATAGGATCTCCATAAGAGGTAGCTCACATGGACTAACCTCTGGAGGCTGGAACCTTTTCGCATCTCCTTCCTGTTGCGGTGTTGAATGACATACTCTCGACGGCAAAAAACCTGCACAGGTGGGGGTTGAGGAAAGACCAGCTGTGTAGAATTTGTGGAGAAAGGGGAACTTTTGCACACATCTTGGCAGGGTACAGAATAGCACTTCCTCAAGGTAGATAGAATGGCGCAACGATAGGATACTTGCAACATTTGCTCACATCCCTTTTTTTTTTTTGTACTGGACCGTAACACAATTTCTTTATGCCAAAATTTAGGCACCAGCCCTCTTCCAAAATGTTAGCAATTTTAATTTTGGTTAAGAACTGAATTAACGACAAGCTCTGAAAGATGCTGTGTGTGAGTGAATTTCGGCCTAAAGAATATTATTCAACTACTACCGTAGTTGAATGATGGGGAGAAAGTTTCGCCGATATGTTAAGGATTATTATAGTAATACATATTGTTAACAATGAAAGAAAGAAAATGTAGAATTATGGATGTATAATTAACTCATTTGTTTGATGTTATGAGGATAAAAGTTCTTTTTATAAAAAACAATACAAATAAATTATAAGTTAGAAAGCCCAAGAATAAGAAGAGAAATGGTTTTTGGCGTCTACTATTTCTTTCTCTGAGCTTTATAATTTATGATTTATTTGTATTATTTTTTATAAAAAAACTTTCAACCTCATGATATACAAATAACTTAAATTTACATCCGTAATTCTCCATTTCTTTTTCATTATATATACATACATGTATGTATATGTGCGCATATGTATATATATAGTATATATGTATATATATATATATGTGTTTATATAAATATGTATATATATATATATATATATATATATAT
>NC_068983.1:34411462-34413302 GCF_001194135.2 Octopus bimaculoides | reverse complement strand
ATATATAGATATGTATATATGTGTGTGTATATGTTTCGATTGTATGTTTGTATGCAAACATGTAGACAGGAAAATAAACTGAATGACTACCGCTGTATGTGGTATCACTATAAATAATCTGATGAAAGCATTTAAAGTCTCAACCAATATCAATATATTTCAGACACCTCGTTTATAATTTTTCTTTTCTTATATTTGAAAAGGATAATTTTTACCGAAATATTACCGTATCTTGAAACGATTTATGCAGGGTCATACGACATCCATCCTCTGACTTTCCATTTATGCTGTGCTTAACCTCTCACCAGCATTGCTTCATGATCATTGCCAACATTACTCTCGATTACACTTTCAACGTTACAAGGAAATTATAATACTTTAAATCAATTCATACATACAAGCATACATATTTATATGCAGGCACATATACATATACACGCTCATATAGATGCATGTATATTTGTATATAGTATGTATGTGCGGACATATTTCTAATACGGTTCTAAAAGCTCGTTGTTTATACAAATAGTGAAATAACTGAAATCAGTTTGAAAAACGATAGTGGTTGGATTGAATGGCTGAAGTAGAATAATCAAAAGAGAACAAATGTTTTAAGATTTGTATGCAAAAGGATAATGTTATATTATGAAATTAAAGTTATACTGTGTTAGCTAAACGGCAATTTAGTTTAACGCTTAAAATAATAACAGAATATTTTTACGCTTGTTATTTATGTACAGTAATAAATTGAGAAAAAAAAAATGTCTTTCTATAAAATTTATTATAAAATATTTAATTCCCATAGAAGAGAAATTTTAATGTGACGGTTGATGAACTCTGAATAAGCGTATAAATGTGGAATTTAAATAACGGATGGTTCACGTGAATATATCATATATGATCATACACTGCCCACTGCAAGTTGATGATGTTCTCCGTATTTACCCGGTTTTTCTTGCTGCATGCGTTTCTTACAAGACAAGAAAAGATATTTTACTATACTGGGTTTCAGTTCAGCTCTTAAAGAATATTACGTTGCTGCATATAAAAACGATTACTTGTCAATATTTTATTGTTTTTTTTTTGCTGTATGATTATCAGATTTAAGTAGTTGAAGACTGAACATTATGTATGTCATTCAGCATCCGATAAAATCTCAACTACTTAGGTACAAACAGATAGAGCGGCTTTATAATTCACATAAAGAAACATGATTATTCACACAAGATTTCCAAACGCAAGTGTACATTTTGCTAATATAACATCGCTGAAACATAAATACACCTTAATTGACAGTGCCCATGATATATCCATTATCTCTCAAAGCAAGAAATATGATGATACGACTGATAATAACAGGCGAAAACGCAAAGGATAATAGGACATAATCCGACTATTTATCTACCGAGAATGCTCTACGTCGGTGCAAAACCAAATATTGAGGTAGGGATTATTTTTCTAGTCTAAATAACTATCTTGAATGGAAATGACACTCAGATGAGACGTATAAATTCCCCAGGTTCCAGTACTTTAAAGAACCAGCTCAGCAAATATTCGATACTCTTTTCGCTGGTACATGCGGTTATGCTGCTCATTTTATTCGTCTTACTTTGAGTTTACTAACGAAGAGATTGATTGTAAAATTAAATGAATAAACATTGGATCATTTAAAATGATTTTCTTGGATGCATACATAAACATATACATACCCACATACATACATGCATGCATATATGCGTACATACCTACATACATACACACATATATATATATACATATATACATATATTCATATATATATATATATATATATATATATATATATATATATATATATATA
>NC_068983.1:34410512-34411202 GCF_001194135.2 Octopus bimaculoides | reverse complement strand
ATGGAGAGGAGGAGGCGAATGGCCCAGTGGTTAGGGCAGCGGACTCGCGGTCATAGGATCGCGGTATCAATTTCTAGACCGGGCGTTGTGAGTGTTCATAAGCGAAAGCACCTAAAGCTCCACGAGGCTCCTGCAGGGGATGGTGGCGGACCCCGCTGTACTCTTCCCCCACAACTTTCTCTCACTCTTTCTTCCTGTTTCTCTTGTACCTGTATTTGAAAGGGCCAGCCGTCACACTGTGTCACGTTGAATATCCCCGAGAACCACGTTAAGGGTACACGTGTCTGTGGAGTGCTTAGCCACTTGCATGTTAATTTCACGAGCAGGCTGTTCCGTTGATCGGATCAACTGGAACACTCGACGTCGAAAGCGACGGAGTGCCAACAACAACATGGAGAAGTGTACTTTGCTACCTGGAGACGCGGTATTGAGTGTTGCGCACTTCGCATCATGGAAAACAGGTTGGTTTGAGGATTCGTATTGCCAGCTCCGGTCTCATAATCGGATCAGAAACTTTTCTTGTTACCACCCTTTTCTGCTCCCTGGTATCTGATGACGAGGGCAGTTCAAACTAAGCTGTTTCCAACTAATTTTAGCTAAGTCCTGCCAGAGTGTTTGCCATTTTTGGGGCCAAGTGTATGGTATTTTTCATCATATGTATATATATATATATATATATATATATATATA
>NC_068983.1:34408440-34410502 GCF_001194135.2 Octopus bimaculoides | reverse complement strand
ATATATATATATATATATATATATATATATATATACTGCCTGCTGACTTCCACATTAATTCTCTCAACGACGTATGTTTGGTAATTATCTGCAACTCCATGCTTCTACGCATTCGCCAGTGATCGATTTTTACGTTACAGCAGATTCCCGAAGAAATTATACATATCTGAAATTATATTCACACCTGCTGTGTGCGAATTTCAAGTTAATTTTGGATTTTACCTAAAAACTCTTCTACAAGCAAGACTTAATTTATTTCTACATATAAAACATTTCTTGTAACTTGCTTTTGTTTTTTAACTTAAAATTCCAATATTGCAAGACATAATAACTTCCCATATGTAAAAATCGATTCTTATAAAAATTGCCTTCGAGTTTCTGGAATGATTTAATTCTTACTTATCTACAAAATTTAAATTTTTCATAATATGCATCCATCATGCATATTATGGCTTAGTGCAATAATAATGTTCGGATCAATTGTTATGACTTTCATAAAGGAAACCGAATTACTCTATGTTCACGAAACAAAACCTCGTAGCTTTTTTGTTTCGCTGCTATATGAATATCTTCATTTTCCTTTCCAATATTTCTTGAAAGAGGTTAATCTAAAATATTAGATGTAATAACCAGTACTTTTTATACGAATGCATTTATATACATACATCCAATTTTTTATAGTTTGCATTTCTCTCCATATTATTCTCATCCTATACGTCTATGTTTCCATTCTTGTACATTTCAGCAACTGAAACTTATCATTAATACACATGCACACACACACACTTACAGATACGCGTTATAACCAATCATGCATACATACATACATACATACATACATACATACATACATACATACATACATACACACATACATATATGCATATACATATGTACATAAACATATATATGTATGTATATATATATATAAAGCTGAAGATAAACAATTTGGAATAATAGGTCTAAAGTGTGTGATACTTGTCTCTCATAGAATCTTAACCATGCATTAGAGTTTTCTCTTTTTTCCCTTTGCATTTCAGTAAAATAGCGGAATTAGTGAAATCTGACAGACACTTCTATCGATATACATGCGGAGGAATTTCTATCAACCAAAGATAATATAGTTTATTTCGTACATAAGCTGAAAGACGAAAATAACAGAAACATTAACATTTTTTTCTCATTGGTACGTCATTAACAATATCCATCAGCACTGCTTTCGCATACTTTATGTAGATTACACTAAATAAGAGGATCACATGTTTTGCTCGCAAACAGAGAAAAATATAACACGCCTTGTACATGAAAGTTCAAAAAGATTCATAACTAATGCATATTGTGGCGCTTTATCTAGATAACTAATCATATCTCTATATACTAGTACGTACTTATGTTTGGAACCCCTTGGACATACATAGATATTCATCATTCATCACTCAATACATAAAATCATATATATATATATATATATATATATATATATATGGGTTTCTTTGAATTTACTCTATATGAACGTTCGCTGCAAACATCTGGACCCCCATTCCACCAGTATGTAAGAAAAAACTGGAAAAGGTACCTAGACGATTATTTCATCATCTGGAATTGAAACCTATGATAAACTTCTGGATTTCAAATCTACACTGAACAATATAAACTCCAATATTCGATTTACTATGGAATATAGCAAGGAACAGCTCCCATTTCTAGACATTTTGATTATAAAAAAAATCTAACAACTAAATTGCACCTGACATCTACCAACAGACTCAAAACAGTATCTCCTGTTCAGTTCATGCCATCCTAACCACACCAAAATAAATATCCCATTCAATCTAGCTAAAAGGATCTGTACAACTGTATTTAATACAACCACTCAGGAACTTCGTCTATAAGACATCAAAATAACACTTGAACGTCAATACCACCGCGCTTATAGACCATGGAATTCAACGTGCCAAGAAACTGGATACAAACACACTAAGGACAGCAAAACAAAGCACCGCACCTCATTGTAACTCATTCCCATACGTATCAACCCACAACCCTAGAAACAATGAAGCTA
>NC_068983.1:34404130-34406244 GCF_001194135.2 Octopus bimaculoides | reverse complement strand
TATATATATATATATATATATATATGGACGGGATTGTGTGGTTATTTAGTCGTCGCTCCTGCGTATTTTTGAGTCTGTGTCTTTGCGTTATTGGTGCTGCTGGTTGTGTTGTTGTTGCTGGACACGTTGTTGGTGCAGCTGGTTTTGCTGGTGCTACTGCTATCGCTGCCAATGCTACAAGACGGTACCACCTCTTACTCGTAGAACAAGGCTTTCGATCTACATCTACTACACGAAGAAGCAAGGATCGTAGAAATTTCCCTTGAGCAACAGCTCCCTTAAATTCCAAAAGTGTGATGTATAGCCGATGCTCTCATGAGTTACATTGTTCTAAATAACCAGACCAATGAAAGAAAGGAAACGCAAGGAAGCATAAATACAAACAGTAGGTTGTGTCAGTCACTTAAGACGAATTATCACATAAGCCTGCACAGAATTTTGTCAGTGAACAGGTTGCGGTCTCAAAGCGACGAAAAATATTTTGACAAATTACATTTAAATGTTGAAGTGAATCTAACGGTTTGTCTGTGTTATTTTTAATGGCTTATAAACACCTTCCACGCTGCGTTGCAGCACCTACATCCAATTTTGTGTAGGCCCCTGAGGTTCTTTGGGAGAATATTTAAAAGCTCTGGGCCCTTGAAACTTAAGATGCTGCATTGACGGGTACTGATGCGCGACAGCGTTGTTGGAATCTTTGGCACTATGCAGTGGCGACCTGTTCTGGCAATTTTGTAGCTTTGGAAGCCAAACTTTGGTACAATCACTTCCAGGATCATTCAGATGTACATTGCTACATATCTCTTCCGCCTTTGCTCTAGGGAGTGAGTCTTAGCTGTTTCAGCCTTTTCCAGTAGTTTGCGCTGTTGCAATGAGACTATCTTCTTTGTAAAACTCCACTGGATTGCTTCAAGTCCTGCTGTTAATTTTACACTGTGGGGGGACCATGACTGGGATCAGTAGTCCAGGCGGCTGAAGACGAATAACCTCCAGAGGACCATTGTGGTTTCCTTCTCTCTGGTACTGAAGGTTCTCAGGATCTATCCAGCCAGCTGTCTGCACTTTGTCGCCATCTTGGTGATACACATATATACATACACAAATACTGAATCACACATCACACATACACACTCAGACACAGACACATTTATAAACTTATGAATATAACTGGAGGAGCAATAATTTACTAAAGATAAAACATTTTATGATTAATTTTTCGAACAAATATGACAGTATGCGTGTGTGTGTCTCTATATATATGTATGTATGTGCGTAGGTATATATATATATATATATATATATGCGTGTGTATTTTGTGTGTGTGAATATATATCTACGCATGCATATATTCATATGTAGATATCCGAGTAAATTTATATATGCGCATGTATATATAAGCACAATCATGCACACACAAACCTAAAATTATACGGGTGTGTACGTGAGTATGTAACTTATGTGAATGTGCAGTGTGTTCTACACAGCTATTGAATTTCTTACTTCATTAAATAGGAAAATGAACAACGGAGAAAGAAAAAAGCTATATTATTTCCTTCCTTTTAAAGAAATATCATGTTGTTAAGCACTTCTTTAAAATTGTTTACTCTGTCTTTTTCATCTCCGTCTTCTTTCAAATAGATTTCCTCTGTTATATCCCACCTAATTAAGTGTCTGTTTATCAGATAGCGGTTTTCTTAGAGATGTGTCTATTATCAACTTGTTTTTTATTATGTCTTATTCTCGTTTCCTTTCTTTTCTGTTTTCTTTAATCTAACTAAAGATAATGTGTGCGAGTGTTAGTGTGTTTGTGTATGTACAAGTATGTGTGTACATATATATATATATATATACACACACACACACATACACGTATGTATGTATACAGGCATATGTATGATCGTGAAGGAGTATAAACTTACATATGCGTCATATATATATAGACGAGTATATACATGTGTGAGTGTGTGTGTATGTGTGTGTGTATGTGTGTGTACGTGCGTGTGTGTATTTATAAACATATATATACATATATATATATATATACATACATCATGCATATATATATATATATATATATATGCATGATGTATGTATTCATGCATACACACACACAC
>NC_068983.1:34403062-34403640 GCF_001194135.2 Octopus bimaculoides | reverse complement strand
TATATATAAATATGTATAATGTATGTATATATATATATATGGGAGAATATACAAATAATAACAACAGACGAGGACAGGTGGTGTAAATAACAAAAGTATATATTAGTATGACGCTCGGGAATACGGAAAGTCTTTGACGTTTCGAGCTACGCTCTTCAACAGAAAGAATACGGAGACAAGGAGAAAAACACGGAGAAAAAAAATATACATATATATATATATGTATATCTATCTATCTATCTATCTATCTATCTCTCTATCTATCTATCTATACACATATACACATATTTATATATATATATACATTAATTACATAAATATTTATATACACACATACCCACAAACATTTACCTATCAGCCCCTCCCTGTCTCTCTCTCTACATATAGATATGCACACACTCATATATATACACGCAAACACACACACATTTGCAAGTATGTATTATTTATCTATCTACCTATTTATGTATGTATGTATGTATGTATGTATGTATGTATCTATCTATCTATCTATATATATATATATTTTTACATCTTTCTCTCTCTCTCTCTCTCTCTCTCTCTCTCTCTCTCTCTCT
>NC_068983.1:34399071-34402782 GCF_001194135.2 Octopus bimaculoides | reverse complement strand
TAATATAATATAGGATAAATTCTTTATAGGAATTTATCAAGTAGTCAGCGTGAAAACACCTCAAAATTCATCATTTCTTCATGAATATAAATACTTATATATAAAGGGCATTAACTATTGTAGTAATGCCTCACGCTTCGAGGGACTAAATAAGTCAAAAACTACCAAAAATAAGCAACATATTTACTAAAAGCGAGGGAATGCAGCTTTCAAAATTCATCTCTTAAAAACATATATATATATATATATATTCATTCTCTACTATACATTCCGTTTGGATAACTGGTCTTTATACTTCTTGTATTATCATAATTCAACTTCGGCATCATACACATCATCTGCGTTATTTGTAGTATTGTCTTTATGTTGTTAAATTTTGTTATTCTTATTTTCATTATTGTCATTATTGCTATATATTGTTCTTATTATTATCATTATTATGATTGTTGTTGTCATTGTAATTGTTTGCTCTTTTTACTTTATTATCATTTGTATTGCTGTTGTCGTAGTTGCTGTTGTTATAATAATAATAATAATAATAATAATAATAATAATAATAATAATAATAATAATAATAATAATAATAATAATAATAATAATGATAATAATAATAATAATAATAATAATAATGATGATAATAATAATAATAATAATAATAATGATAATAATAATAATAATAATAATAATAATAATAATTATTATTATTATTATTATTATTATCATCATTATCTTCATCATCATCATTATTATTGTTGTTGATATTATCATTATTATTATTGTTGTTGCTGTTGTTGTTGTTGTTACAGCGAGCAGCAGCAGCAGGAGTAAAATCTGTTGTAGTATCTCCATCATTCCAATACGAACGTACCACATTATTATTGTTATTTTATTTATCTTCATTGTCTTCCATTAGGAAACCTAAGAAGTTCTGTATTCTTTGTTAAGTCAATCTTGAATTTGTCAAGACTTTATGGAAATCAATGCTTTTAATAAGAAAATCAATGTCTAGATGTGTTCTGAACAAACGAAACTGAAAATAAATGTTTTAACACACTAGAACGTTTCTTTTTAGAATAACGGAATGTCGGAATTGAGAGAGTTGCCGATAGTTGCTTTGAATAAGAAAATTCGTATTGTATCTGATACTGTTGTTGTTGTAGTTGTTATCGTTATCGTAGCTGTGTACGGTTTTGAATCAGTTAATGCTGTTGCATGTAGAGCAGGGAGAATGAACTAGTTGATCTTGTGGAATTCGGGGATTTTTATTGGATAAATACACTGGAGTGTATCCCTCCTGCTGCTTGCCCTAGCCAGATTTATAGGAGAAATGAAATTACAAACTAAAAGCGAAAGAAACTCCTTTGAAAGCATCATATGGGCATGGTCTCCATTGTTGATACTGATGCCGTTGTTGTTGCTTAGATTTTCTTGAAACAGGATCAAATGTGACCACATCTTGAACATCAGGACGTTTTGGGGACAATTTTTCTGAGATTATATTTTTCGGTACGCCTGTGTAATTTTTAAACAACTTCTATACGTGATTTGAGGAAAATGGCTGCTCTGTGTAGTACATATAGATACAACTTTTAAACTCTATTTTTGGTTTAATAATGCCTATGATTCTTTTGTTAATAACCTATACATATGTTTTGGTAATTATTTACAGCTATTTGGACTGAGCCACTGAGAATTAAAGCGGTGTTATAGTTAGAGCGATATGCCTCTCATGCCTTTTCAATACACTACAATTCTCAGTAGCCATTCAACTGCTCTAAACGATGAGTAAATGTCCCATAGTTCATTCAAAATGCATTCATTAACCAGAAAATCTCACATGCTTTTGAAGTATTAGATGTACGCAGAGAAACCGGAAATAATGAGTCAAGTAAGTAAAATGTTTAAAATAAGAAACAAACCGCCATGTCAAACTTGAATTGTCACGAACCATATGTTAACTGCTATTCCGCTGTATCTTCCCATTAATGCATAACAATCAGTCTCATAGTTTATAGTATTGTACGAGTATTGCTAAAAACGTTGGCTATATGTAAATTGTGTAGACATCGTTTATTTAGCGGAGGCAATTCCTTAACAGGTTATACCAACCTCCAGCGGAGAGGATTCAGCGAATGCAACACTGAATCTAATGAAGCCCTTGTCGATTATACAGTGATGTATTTGGAGAGCGCGATAGTTAAGGTATGTTCGTAGTAAGAGCCCAACGAAAAAACGTGGTGTTAATTCATTTCTGTTCACACATCAAGTGGACAATATATCTCGGTTCATTACCCATTGACCTCAGTAGGGTTCCGAGTTAAAATATATTTTTTCATAGCAATGTAGAGCGACACTGTGTGAAACCAGGTGATCTCGTATATTGGGTACTATATATATTGCTTCTAATTTTCTTATGCAACCTGATATTAATATGTACCATTCCATAAAGGATTCTTGGGAAGTGAACCTTTGTAAGAGAAATGACTATTCATTGAACTAAATTGATCTTCAACAAGACACTCAATACATTTGCCAGCCTTGTTTCAATGAAGAAAAATATATTTTGCGTAGCAGCTGGCAAAGTCGATAGCTCAAAATTTTCGATCAAGTTACTCATTTTAAGCTATCGGTTTGGCTACATCAGGCGAATACTTAATATTTCTAATGCATTTATATCTTCGAAGCACAGGATGTTAACGTTTTATTAAATATGCCATGTCTGATACACGATTATAAGAGGAACACTAAATCTGTAGTTGGATAAAACAGATTCCTTCACCTCTACGTCAATGTGAACTCGATATAATTGAATGGTCAACTTTGAACAGTAAAACACAGAGACTAGAAGTATTGAATTTTAAAATTATATGAACTATATTTAAACTTGTCAAATAAACATTCTCTTGCTTTCAAGTTTATATAGTTTTTTGTGATATACTATTTATAAAAATATATAAGTTTGATGGATTGTGAGTTGGCATATGTTAAGAATATTGAATGTTTAACCAAGGAGAAACAAGCACTAGTGAAGTGAATATAATCAACAAACATTCTTGAAAATGTGAAAAACAAAAATGAAAAACATGAATTCGTATCTTTTATGAAAATCTCCGAAAAGTTATATACTTCGAAATACATAGACACATACACAGGCTGACACATACAGACACATACACATTTCTCTTTCTCTGTCTGTCTCTCTCTCCTATCTGTCTGTTTCTCTTGTCTGTCTGTCTGTCTGTCTGTCTCTCTATATATATACATATGATTATTCATATTAGTACCTAATGCGAGGAAAAACAACCAACAGAAGGCGAACAACTTTCTTTTAAATAAACTTAATTGTGTATCAGCCGATTTCGCGATTACTAGAATGAATCTAGATTTCGTTCATCAGCACAGCATTGTCCCAAAAATATATATAAATAAACAGAATTCTCACCTCACCAATTTTTTTTACACACTGGCTTCTTGATAAAATTCTTGTAAAAGAGTTTTATCCCTTTTTGAATTTATTTATCAAATATATTCAATGTTGAATTTTTATTCCTGTCTCCACATGGGTACCCAGAAGCAACCCGGAAGTATTCCCGCTTCTTTGATGAAGATATATACAGATAAACTTCATTCCCTTTACTCTGTCGGATACGTAGGGTGTTCGTCTTTGGTGAGGTGAGAATTCTGTTTATTTATATATATTTTTGGGACAAT
>NC_068983.1:34394955-34397699 GCF_001194135.2 Octopus bimaculoides | reverse complement strand
TATATATATATATATATATATATATATATATATATATATATATATATATATATCTGTAAATAATATGTGACAATTATTCGGTAGCCATGATAAAACTCTACATCAAGAAATGTAAAGCTTTACATCAAGGACTCCGGAAGCCATCATCCTGCTCTAAATATTCTCGGTCACATTTTTATAGTGCCAGCCACTGTACGCTTCCTTTATCAAAGAATGAGAAGATCAATTATACACATACGTACTTATACACACACAGTAAACATATAAATGGCATGAGAGGCTTTGATTATTGGGACAGGAGCAAACGTCTAAAATCAGAATTCTTCAGCGCCCTCGTGAATGCTATACCAATTATAAAAAAAGGGAAATATTCCATCAGCGTTATCTAAACGATTTCGGATTAACTTTTCAAACCCCGAAAAGAATGCCATGCATTCCTTAGAAAATTGATTTCACATCATATGACAAAATTTTAACTCAACTGCTCGCAGTTTATAAAACACAACTAATATATAACATTTGAAAAACAGAAAAAAATCCTACCAAAATGACACACGAAACTAGTTGGGCCTTGTATTTCATATCACGAAAAGAGCTCTAAATGCCACTTATGATTGAAAGCTGTGTGATATGGTTAAAACTCTAGTGATAGGATTAATGCTAGCGTTTTATTTACATATATATTTATTTGTTTGTTATAACACACTAAACTGGAATGGTCTCTCTGGAGGATACTCTCAAATTTTCCAATTTTGAGATCAATTTATTGTTGGTGTGTCGCATTTCGGTTGGGACGGGAAGATGCATGTTTAGGGAGATTTAATGATGTATGAAAATTGATGTCATCTGTATAAGAGTATACGATGTTTGATGTGACGCCCATTGATGTATCGAAAGCATTCCTATATTTAGAAAATAATCAATATGTATTTTGAATATACTTTCACTTCCCAGATTTGGAGGAAACGAAAAAGGAACCAATGCCCTTCGCAATCTCTCGTAAAGCCGTCCGCATAACCGTCATTTATATTTTATTACTTCAAACTTTGTAAGCCAAAACTCACGGGAAATACACGAGCCAGTGGAATTGTAGGAGGGAAGAAAGCACTGGCTCTACTGCTAAATGCGGGATCTAGCGGATTAGACACAACAGGTCTGGTGACAACAAGAGAGATTAATGGTTAGGGAATATCGGTGTAAGGCTGGCCCGAGTTCAGCTAGTTCTCATATGCAGCAGTCATTATAATATAGATCGAAAATAAGAGTGAGAATAAAGTGCGTTTATAGATCAGAGAATGGAACATGTCCGTGAGAGACTTTATCTCAATTAATCGGATGGCCCTTTTCTGGATGCAATTTAGGACAATATTCTGTGGTGGACCACACTTTAAATTTGTAGAATGTTAGTGATTGTCAAGAGATGGATTTTCGTCTTATCTCCTAGGCACAAACCGGTCGTTGGGATCTGTTATAGTTGTGTGAAAGTTGTGCTCTGGGACAGAGAGATCCTCGTAAGAGTGAGACTCAAAATTTGTGGCGATTGCGAGGGTTAGAGTGTTGCTCATGATTAAAGGAAATATGATGTAATAATGATTTAATCATTTGTGTGGCATGTAGGTTTGTAGGTGTTTAAAAAATACGCGTCGGTATATTCCCTTTCAAGTTTGTTTCCGAGGTGTCTCTTCAATGAGAGAGTACGTGGTTTGCATATAGTTTTAATTTACTTTTATGCACAATTATAGATATGTACATATACACGCACGCATGTGTATTTTAGTACACATAGTGATATCGATATCTTTGTATATTTGTATACAAATACAACATACGTCCACGCACAATCTTATGAGAAACATGAAATTTTTAAATAAAAGATTACTTGTATATGTAAAATACCGTGTGCGTGTATATATGTATATATATATATATATATATATATATATATATATATATATATATATATATATATATATATATATATATATATATATATATGCGTATATATATTTAAGTACACACACATACAGATTTATATATGCACACAAGGACTCACACTCGCATACATTCGGTATGTCTGTCAATTATTAATTGAAAGTCATATCTCAATGGACTTGATTTAATCGTTCAATTTTCTTTCGTTACTTTAATTAAACATCATATTTTTCAATCTTTTCCTTTGTCCTCCTCTTAACTCTACTTTATTCTAAGTTTGAATTTCAATTTAATTTTTTGCCTTTATTATTTTCAAATCTCGTATGTTCTAGTTACTTTGGATGGGAAAAAATTTATACTAGTGATGAAATCATATCACTAATGTCTCATTACAAGAATTTTAACGTATAGTTTCGTCTTCAAAAGCCATTTCATTTCAACTCGGTATTCGGCAGCGTACGTTGTTGTTAGTAAATGATGTTAGTTAGCTCTTGGCCAGTTCCTGGTCGAGTAAAAATAGATTCAAATTCGTTGCAAATTGGGCATCTAGTCATTGCATCTGTTATTACGTATAAAACAGCTGATGCGAGAAAATTGTTGGGGTAGTCTTTGGGGATGCATGTCTGAATCTGTGCTGCCTTCTTGAATTACAGCTGAAATATTTACAACGATTCACAAGTATTTCCATCGATCAAGAAGGAGCTTGTATCTGCATCTGTATACGCAGGTATTTGTATTTTGTGCTTGTGTGTGTGTGTGTGTGTGTGTGTGTGTGTGTGTGTGTGTGTGTGTGTGTGTGTGTGTGTGTGTGT
>NC_068983.1:34388571-34394715 GCF_001194135.2 Octopus bimaculoides | reverse complement strand
AGAGAGAGAGAGAGAGAGAGAGAGAGAGAGAGAGAGAGAGAGAGAGAGAGAGAGAGAGAAAGAGAGGGCAGAGAGAGTGAGAGAAAGAGAAAGTATGAGAGAGACACTAACCGACAGAGTGTTAGGGAGCGAAAGAGATGTGGAGAATTTAAAAGTTCAGAATATATCGTCTAGTTTCATTTCCCGGCAATCAAATTCCCACCAAAGTTTTACTGTTACAGATGTAACATATTCTGCTTCCAATCTATGTAAAAGTTAAGCATTTATATCTAAATAGAATTCGTTATCATTTAGTGTCAGGTCAGTATATTCGTAAAGTTGTTTAGACGTAAGTCTCCTTTGAATACCCCAAAGTATTATCAACACATTTCAGCCATCAACATCCACTTTCTGCTTATTAAAGTAACTATTATTAATAATGCAATATTAATTATGCATTAGTCTCAGTAATGCAAAATAACCTACTTGTTAGACCAAGGAAGGTACCCACATAGGAGTTCCACAAATATAGATGAATATGTGAGTTTCTGACGTACATTTTGTCTATTTCTTACTTTTATGCATGCTACATATTTTCTATAAAGTGGAGGCGCAATGGCCCAGCGGTTAGGGCAGCGGACTCGCGGTCGTAGGATCGCGGTTTCGATTTCCAGACCGGGCGTTGTTAATGTTTATTGAGCGAAAACACCGAAAGCACCACGAGGCTCCGGCAGGAGATGTTGGCGAACCCTACTGTACTCTTTCTCTCACTCTTACTTCCTGTTTCTGTTGTACCTGTAATTCAAAGGGTCGGCCTTGTCACACTGTGTCACGCTGAATATCCCTGAGAACTACGTTAACGCTACACGTGTCTGTGAAGTGCTCAGCCATTTGCACGTTAGTTTCACGAGCAGGCTGTTCCGTTGATCGGATCAACTGAAACCCTCGACGTCGTAAGCGGTGGAGTGACAACAATATTTTCTATAAGGCATGACTGAATCATTATTATGTTCATGTTCGCCGTATGTTGAATAAGGACGTTGAGTACATAAGTCAAGCTTCGATACCTTTGTTGAATTAGATTGTTGATATATGTTTTCTTAGAAGAGACACCATTCGAAAAACTCTTATTTTATCTGTCCGTGTAAAATCAATAACGCCTGTCTGTTGGCGAAGCATATATTATTTCAGGAAATATGAAACGGCAGAGTAAATTTGCTGCAATAGTTACTGTGCGTCGGCACTGTTGGCAATCCTACAAGAAAGAGCAGCTAAATAATACCGAAATCATGCAGTAACATATATTAGACCTAGATTAAAGAAAATAGCATACTTGGAATGGCTTTGAGTCTGGAACTGCAGTACCAGCCACTCAGCTAGCCGACCACACATCCAGTAATGAAGTTTCTACAGTGTTTTCCGAACTACTAGAAATACTCGAAGGCGGAAGGCTGGCAGAAACGTTAGCACGCCGGGTGAAATGTTTAGCGGTATTTCGCCTGCCGCTACGATCTGAGTTCAAATTCCATCGAGGTCGACTTTGCCTTTCATCCTTTCGGGATCGATAAATTAAGTACCAGTTACTCACTGGGGTCGATATAATCGACTTAATCCCTTTGTCTGTCCTTGTTTGTTCCCTCTATGTTTAGCCTTCTGTGGGTAATAAATAAATAAGAAATACTCGGGAAATACCCCTCAAACTTGAGTCAATCGTATTCTTATTTCCTCTTAATCTCAGATCATCGTTGATTAACCATACACACACACACACACAAACACACACACACACACACACACACACACACACACACACACACACACACACACACACACACACACACACACACACACACACACACATATATATATATATATATATATATATATATATATGCACACATTATCTACGGCATCCTGCCTGATATCATTTGTTATAGTTAGAACTCTATTGTACAAAGTGCACTTCACTTTCGAGATCATTGTACGAGGTCGAGGGAGTGCCTACAGTCTTCATCGTTAACACCATCTTCTGACAATAGATGTGTGAAATATTTACAATTTTCTATTGGCGAATGATGTCCATAAAATAGTTAAACCAAATAGCTGAGACTCCATCTCAAATTTAATTTCCGTTTGAAACCATATAACTTCACTTAAGCTGCTAATGTCTTTGGGAAAAGAAACTAATATTTATCATTTGCTACCGGTGATCACCCTAGAGTAATATTAGACGCCATAATGTTTCAATGCAACTATAAGCACTTAGCGCCTTTGTTAAAGATATGAATAACTTTAACAAACTATATTCCCCTTCTTGAAATCCTGATCATTTGGGTAAAAGTATTGTTACGTGTTTAAGAAGTGCGCTTCTTCACCGACATAATATCAAGTTCGAATCTACAGAGTGGCATTTTAGGAATATATTATCTTTATTTTACCATACAGTTAGGTTGACCAAATCAGGTAATGGTTCAAGGATCCCTTTAATAGAGTTTTAGTAGTAATCGAACTAGGTCACCTTGTTTCCAATTTAGTCTTATTAAAGCTCTCGTGAGTAAATCTATCCTTTGGTGATCACGCTAAAACAAAGGAATCATTCACGAAGAATATTCTTGCATGACTTACCACTCACAATTTCTACCTTACGATAAGATTATAAGCCACATTAATATAACTAAGTCTATCGTTGGGCTTCCTATAAAGTTTATAAATACTCTTATTTAGATTTAAGGATACATCTAGGAAATTGACAACTGTCAGGTTGGTATCTGTAGTTATGCCAAGATCGAAAGTTCTCATCAAATGGATAATGTTTATATGAACCTTTTTAGTGCGTGTGCGTGTGTGCGCGCGAGCGTGTGTGCGCGTGAGCGTGTGTGCGCGCGAGCGTGTATGCGGGTATGTATATATTTTTTGGCGAATGTGTGGGTGAACATGTGTATGTTTCAAGTGAGGGTGGATGAGTATATAATATAGGCTCATGTACGTGGGCGTGCGGGCGCGCTTGTGTATGTTCGACATGCGCGCTTACGTGATTACGATGAACATTTTTACTCCCTTACATTTACTCCCTCCTCTTACTTAGCGGTCATTCTAAAAGCTCCTTTGTTTAACGGTCATTTTCATAGCATTTTTTTCGATGGCCCAATAACTGAAGAGATGCCGGCATGGGTTTCCGCCCCGACATCCGAAACTCGGAGTTTTATCATGGCTACCGAATAATTATCACATATTATATATATATATATATATATATAGCGTGCGTGCGTGCGTATGTGGGAATTGAAATTCATCGGACAAGTCTCGGAGTGCTGTTTCGCCAAGTCACGAAGAGAAAATAACTGAAAGTGTAAAATTAAGCTATTTAAACTTTTCAATATTCGCTGGCAAATTAAGTATTAGATGTTTTTTGCCGATAATTCACGCCCCTGAATAGAAAACAAAACAGTTACTCGGCAAAGGGGCGAAAGCTGATCATATGAATAAAATTACCGTATTTTCCGGCATACTACTCAAAGCATATATATATATATATATATATATATATATATACATTGTAAATATATTGTAAGGGTGGAAAGTAACCATCCAAACATCGTAACTATCTTCACATACCTAACTGCATTTTACATGGATATTTTTGCTCCTCAATAACCGTGTTGGTCTATAAGACGACCTATTATTTTGGCCTGTAAATTTTGGTTTGAAAACATCGATTTGTATGTGGCGTATGTTTTCTCTAAATTAAACGCGATTATTTCTGTATTTCTTGATAAAGGCGATTTCAATTCTTGTCCTGTCTTAACATTTCGATTTTGTATCGTTCCCTTTAATGGTAAAATTGCTTACGTTCATTCCTTTGCTGAACTCTAGTTCAACTCTTTGCTCTATGCTTGTGCGATATATTTCGCTTTCACCTATCTTGCTTCGCTAAAGGTGTTTACACCATCAATATTTTATATCAGTGTTATTCACCCAAAAGAGACTTTACCGTTCATCTTTTCAGAGTTGCAAAAATACGTACCTGTTGTGCGCTGGGGGCAATGTAATCGATTAGCCCCACTTCCAAAATTTCAGGCCTGACGTCAATAGTAGAAACGATTGTTTTTGCACTAGTCAGTTCGATAGCTTTCCTTTCCTCTTTGCTTCTCGATAAGGTTTTAATTTACTGTGCACGTGAAATTGTAATTTTGCTTACTTGGTTATATGCCAAATTGATTTACGTCACCGATTATAAATAATAAAATGAATGCAGTAACCAAACATGAAAGTAAGGATATCTTCCAATGTATGAAAAAAAAACCCCCCTCAAATACCAGTAAGTTCTGCTTACCCTGATGGCAGTAGCATATACATCAAGTGGTGAGAAGGAGAACGCAAATTAAATACAAAATATACGATTGACCATCTTTGTAATATTCCTTTCTAATACTTGGTAAACCACTTATATTTACAGCGTATATATGCGTGTGTGATAGTGTGAGGACGTGTGTCACTATACGCATAGATACACACACATACATATATATTTACACACACATATGCACACACACGCACACGTATATGTTGTTGTTGTTGGCACTCCGTCGCTTACAACGTCGAGGGTTCCAGCTGATCCGATCAACGAAACAGCCTGCTCGTGAAATTAACGTGCAAGTGGCTGAGAACTCCACAGACACTTGTACCCTTAATGTAGTTCTCAGGGATATTCAGCGTGACAAGGTTGACCCTTTGAATTACAGGTACAATAGAAACAGGAAGTAAGAGAAAGTTGTGGTGAAAGAGTACAACAGGGTTCACCACCATCCCTTGCCGGAGCCTTGTGGAACTTTAGGTGTTTTCGCTCAATAAATACTCACAACGCCCGGTCTGGGAATCGAAACCACGATCCTATGACCGCGAGTCCGGGATTGCACCTGGAAATTTCCCCTCCTATACACAAGTCCGGGCAAGATTGTTTATAGAGGACTGGCAGTCGCCCATGCATATCAGCCTCACCTCTCCATGTCACTGATTTTACACAAGGGAAACGCAAAGACCGATACAGCTTGGCACCAGTGAAGTCACAACACATTTCTTCAGCTCACTGAACTGGAGCAACATGAAACAAAATGTCTTGCTCAAGAACACTACAGACAGCCCAGTCTGGGAATTGAACTCAGTACATCATGATTGTGAGCCCGACGTGAGTCAGGCACTTTCACACGCGCACACACATACACACACTCGCGTAGATACATACATATGTATATGTATATTGTTACGAACGCCCGCACGCGAAGCACCTCCTTAACCGAAGAGAGAACTCGCGCACGCGCGAACGTCGAACGCTCAGTGAGTTAGCAGCTCGCCTCGGTCACCTGACCAATAATAAGCCCTGGCTGGAGCACGGAATGAAGAACAACACAGGCAAAAGGAGGGGTGGAAGAAACAACACGAAGACCATGCGTTGGGTAACCTTTTCTTTTTACATAACATCAAAAACATGAGAATAAAGCATTACATAAACATGAGAATACATTTCAAAACATTGCATAACAGTTCAATAGCATATAATGGTGTGACATTGCGTGAACATAATCAAGGGTTTGCAATCATTAAGTCCATCAAAAGTTCTTTCTGTTCTTTCTTTTCTTCGTTTTCTCTTTTCAGTTACACATCACAGTTAACAGTCTTTTTCTTTAAACATCAAACAAATACATTTCTTGGAAGAATATTTGTAACAAATCTTTGCTGTACTCAATTCCTTTCTTTCACAAAACTATAACCCAAGAGGTAAACAACTGACTACTGCTATCTCTTTTGGCTGCCAGTATCCCATCTCTCTGTCCCTCTCTCTCTCTCTGGGACTCTATGCATTTCTGTTGACTATAGCTTTCTCTCTGTCAGACTTATCATTCTTCATCTTCATCTCTGTACAACTGCTTCGGCCGACCGCTACCACTCGACTGGCCAAACTGCTGTCCCCAACTGCTTTCGCACCTATTCCTGTTCTGCTGAACTTTCGGTGACCTGAAAGGGGGCAGCTACGCTGAAAATAGCTGTGGTTGCCGACAAGACAAAGGAAATACCATTGTCCCCAACTGACCAGAGTACGGGTTCAAAACCCAGCCCGGGAGATAGGGATATAACGCTAATTGTATTTTCGGTGGTCGGATCAATATA
>NC_068983.1:34376227-34388308 GCF_001194135.2 Octopus bimaculoides | reverse complement strand
ATACAGAGAGAGAGAGAGAGAGAGAGAAAGAGAGAGAGAGAGAGATAGAGAGATACAGACAGACAGACAGACAGACAGATAGATAGATAGATAGATAGATAGATAGATAGATAGATAGATAGATAGATAGATAGATAGATATAGCAAATGATTTATGGGTTCGTAGTCATGAATGTGTTTGTTTCTGTAAAATTGAAGATTGTAAGCGTAAGAGGAGAGAAAGTTTCAAGTATAGACACACTAAGAAATGGTGCTGTCAAATCAGAACTCAGTTCTTTTGTCGTGTGGATTCACACGATACGTTAGTTTCTATTGTCAAGGAGATTAAACAAAACTTTACACGTCTGCAGAGGAATGATGAACAAATATACAATGATGTGTTAGCTTTGAAATCGGAATTGCAAGAAGAAATGTTTGTAGGTGTTAATTTTCAATCATAACCAACCGCAGAGGTTATCGACATTTTAAATTCACTCCTATTCTCTTTCACTTACTCAGAAACACAATTATACATACATACATGCATACATACATACATACATACATACATATATTTATATATATGAATATATACATGTGTATGTGTGCGTGTGTTTGTGTGCATATATGTATGTATGTGTATATTTTATGTGTTTGTGTGTCTGTGTATGTAGCCGTGTCAAATTGTTCGTAAGAACAGAAGTACTATCCAATACTTCAATAATTAGATTGCTTTATAGTATTTATCATATTGTTTAGTTTACAGGGTTAACTGTATTTCACTTCTAATTGAACCTGTACACAATAAAGGCATTTACTCTGTCGCAGTCGTAATTGTCTAGTAATTTACATTACCTGAGACACTGAATTGGATGTGAATCAATTATATAGTGGTAGAGCGATTAGCATCTAAAATCACACCAAAACTGTTGTAGTCACTTTTCATTTATTTCATGATGTGAACAATTTTGGTAGTACTATTTCGATCTGCGTACGCTTGTTTACAGTGTTTCAGAGACTAATCAGTGGAAGAGGGGTCTTATCCTTAAATTGGAGATCTGACACAGAGTGGTGCCCGCGCCGATGGAGGCACGGTTATGGTGATAACGTAACATGTCTAGCATCCAGTTCGACGGTCTTCCAGTTCTGTTAGAGAGAGAGAGAGAGAGGTGAGTGTGTCTAACGCTAGGACAGATCAATTCTTCGTCAGCTAAGTTTGGAAAGAATGTTACCGGTTTAGTTCTTTGCATTTTCCAAATTGATCGCGTGAATAATGCAATTGCTTTCTTTGTCGGTGAGAACGTGTAGATGGCGCATTGTCTTTGTGGGGGTTTCATCGAGTGCATGGGTTTGTGTTATACAACGTAAATAAATTAATATTCAGCATAATCCGTATAAACAAGTTAAAGGTGAAAGAACAATGACAATATCTCATGTATATTATAACAAAAATTATGCGGTATATGTTAATCGCAAGGAAAACTGCAACATTTTATGCAGACGAAAAATACGAAATGCTGCATCATCGATAAACACGTTAGAAGTTATATAAACAATTACGATTTTGAATGCAAAAATAATCTCATGAAATTTGTTGCAGAACATTTGCATTGATATCTCATTTTTTAAATTTCATTTACGTTTTGCCATTTTACCTATTCTTAATAGATTTAAAATATAGCATTTACATAAGTAAATTTTAGATTCAAATTATTATTTACAAAACCATATATCGCTTTGTATTAGGTTTGCAAGATTCTTGATGTTCCAAATATATATTTGCCTACATTTCTTTGCTTTCCATGAGTTAAGCATTATAAATTGAAAGAAATTGTATGAATATACAAATATATAAATATGTATATATATATATATGTATATATAAATAGATATTATGCATGTACAATGTTCTTGTTCAATTTCATTGTTGTGTCTTCGTTTTTCCCTCTTCCATACTTCATTTCCAGTTGCAATATCAACTAAGAGAGAAGGGTGCGTGCTGGCAGGATCGTTAGCACACCGGGTACAATGCTTAGTATCGTTTTGTCCGTTTTAACGTTCTGAGTTCAAATTCTGCCTATCATCCATTCGGGGGTCGATAAAATAAGTACCATTAGAATACTGGTGTGGATGTAATCGAATTATCTGTCCCAGAAATTGCTGGCCTCGTGCCATAATTTAAAATCGAAAGCAACTGAGATCGAACATTTGTAATTCTTAACGTCAGTCAAACTTTTCGGTTATGTAACATTTAAACGCTTGGTTGATTTGCAAATTGAGCTCCTGCGAAGAATTGTTGCGGAAACGAAGTAAGCGGTGAATCATTTGACAGGCAACAAGTAACCAGTGACGAATTGAATGAACGGCATAATTACATACACACATATACATATATATTTACATATGTACATACATTTTTATATTGATATAACATATCATATCTCTGTATATGAGTGTGTGAAAGCTAATATATATATATAAAAAAAAACATAGTGTTAGTAAAAGAAAATCATCGAAAATGTAGTTGACCAGGATTGATTTCTTTGTGTGTATAAGGTTCTACATGACTGGGTAGAGTTTGTAAATAATTCGCGGTCCGACGAATTTTTATTTCTAAATTTTGCTATAGTTAGAATTTTCTATGTATCACATGATATACACAACGATGGCGATGATAATAAGGATGGGGATGTCGGTGATGATAATGACGAGGAAGATGTTGTTCGTAATAGTGGTGATGGTTTTGTTTGTAATGGTGATACTGATTATAGTAATAATGATAATGGTTTGCTGTGGCGGCGGTGGTGGTGGTGGTGGTGGTAGTAGTAGTAGTAGTAGTAGTAGTAGTAGTAGTAGTAGTAGTAGTGGTAGTAGTAGAGGAGTGTCTTCTCAACTGGATACTAAGATAAAAGTATCGGATTTGATCTGAAGCTTAGTTATATTGATATACGAAATCCTATTATGGTTATATTTTTATTTGCCTGTTATTGCCTTTCATTCTCACTCTCCACCAGCGACGGTTCAACTGTGTATACACGCATAAGAAAGCAAGAAAGAAACGTTGTATGTGATAAAATCAATGATATCTAGCTATTTACATAAAATAACATACATTCACATAAGTAGAAGCAATACAATGTTTTGAAAACTGAAAAATATAAAGATAGAAAATATATAGATAGAAAACAAGTAATGTTATTTTTTTCGTTTGTGTTAAAATGTTTTTGTTTTTGTTTTCGTTGCCCAAGTAACTTAAAATAACTGTTTATCAATGTATACCAATGTTTAGCAGTGTGATTGTGGTTGGAGAGAGGGAGAAATAGAAACACATACGACTTGTCGAGTAATTTAAATATAGGCGTGGATATGTGTGTGTGTACATATATACATATATATGTACAAACACATGTATATATGAACATACATACAAACACACATACATATACATATTCATATGCATATATGTATGAGCTCACGGATGTGGGAAAAATGATAAAACCAATATGATATATTTGACGAGTGTAGATTTATATCTCTCATATTTTTCTTTAATCTAATGAATGAATATATATATTTTCTTTGAATTCCTGAAATGAAGAATTTTCATTGTTATTATTGTAACATGACAGAGTCAGACTGGAATCCTGGTTTTGGTTATTTTAGTCACAACGCTTCGGCTGATGTGCTCTTCTAATTTTATTCGGGAAGGATACTTTTTTTGGTAATTCACTCTCAATTTCGAACCTAACACATTTATATATTGTCGGTGTTTATTTTAATTCTATTAGATGCTTCCACAATTGTTTATTGCCACTTAAACATTTGTGTCTATAAGAACAAGCGACACTGTTATTTTAACCCCCAGGAAAACGCCTCCTCCAGTTGCTTATTCAGTGCGCTCCGCATGATATATATATATTGTAAGCGGGAGAGAACTCTCTACTATTCCAGCTTGGAGATCACCAGTTCACGTGATTTCGACCTTATTTTCGTCATTCTCAGTGATGGAAACTCGTCTACTAAACATAAAAGTACTTCACACCAGAATTATTTACTGTTAAGTGTACCCCATATTGCCTCTAGCTCACTCACTCGCTTCAACTACCAATCTAGATTTTGATGAGTGAATATCTAAGTAGGAGCCCTAAATATGCTTTCGTTGCACTGTTCATTGGAGGATTCAAAAAAGAGAAGGCTTATGAGTTTATGGAGACAGTTTTCCTTTTGCTCCTCTTATATTTGATACGGATTCAGTGAAAATTTAGGTACAATAGTAGCGTAACTTATTGCCAATGTTATTAAATGTTTATATTCACCAGCATTTAATTGTAAAATTGTTTAGAATATACGTGTGTGCATGTATGTGTGTGTGTATTTCTGGGTGCGTATCGTGTATATGTGTACCTCTTGCGTGTGTGCGTGTGTGTGTGCATGTATGTGTGTGTGTTTGTGTTTACACGTTTTTCTATAGGGGAGAACTTTTACACCACGGTTACGGTAGTGAATTTAGAAGTTAAAATATACCATAAACTTATTTTAACTCTGCATAAATTTTGATATACCTAAATCACTGTTTGGCGTTGATGCTACTATTTTTATTCCGCCCAAACGCTCCATTTGCTCCAAGCAGTCACTGATGTTTACTGTTTTGGTTAAAACAACTGGTTTGAATTTGTCTATGGTTACCTCCCTTCTGTATTTCCCATTGAGGAAGGTTAAAGAACCAGAATCACGTGTTTTGGATCCGCTAGAGGGAAGCACTTGGCAATATGTCTTTTTTTTTTTTAGACCATTTACCATAAGAGAGAACATGTCATTGACGGTCGCTGCAATGAATTTGCTTTCAGAAGTTAAAATATGTCCATTCAGTTGTGGCAAGAGCCAACTAACCATGAGATCGATTACTACTTTTGTTTTGTCAAAACTTCGAGCTGCATATTTTAACTAACCAATAGTTCGTTTATTCATAATCGGTGCTTAGCGCTGCTCTCTCTCTCTCTCTCCCTCTCTTCTTACCTCCCTTCCGTTTCCGCCATCTCTCTCTCTATATATACAGTATATATTAAAATGCAATACAGCGGATTATAGCAAGTTATTTCTAGATTTACCACTTATTTTAGATAATTTAAAAAACAATATTACAGTTAATTCATATAATCACCCCCCAAAAATTACTCTAAGTATCTAAGTAAATATTTACATAGCAGCTATATTGAAGGTGGGGTATTTAAAAAAGGAAAGGGAAATTTGTATTTAACTGTACCTAGCAACAGTGAGGCTGTTACGTATTTGAATGGAGATGATAGTGTATTACATATTATTTCTTTGTGAATCTTTAATTTCAAATCAAACCAAATTTAAATTATCATTGCTCTCCATTCAGAACTAGTTTGAACTTCTCAATGGAACTATCGGTTAGCTCTCTTTGCTCCACATAAGAAAATCTCTCTCTGATCTTAACTCTTTATTCTGACAACTATTATGCATCACATATATCTCTAACATGAAATAAGCTACTATTTACCTCATCATATTATCCATAGAATTTCCACAAGAGATATGTTTACATCTAAATGTTTGTGTTCTCCTTAAGATATTCATTATCTGTTTGCTCATATTTAATTTTACAACATGATGTATCCTATTGACACGAAAACAAGAAAATATCTATGTACATTTTCCATAGCATTTCTACAGCATAAATTATCTAATTGATTTATTGATGGACATTTTCATAAGCACATTCATGCAAGCTATTACAGATGAATATCTAGAAATTTCCCTGTTTGAATTCTATATTTAACAAATATTCTGAAACTGAGGAATTGATGTTGCTTTATAATATGGTGAGATATATCGCGATCTAGTTTCTCTATTGGCACATAGGAAAATTATTGCAATCAATTTTCGTTATTAAATTCAGGAATAAAATTTAAATTTCCTGTACATAAAGTCGTAGAAATTAAAGAAATATTCCAAGGAAACTAGGAAATAAAAGTGACATGGTAATATATAGGGAAAATGCAAGATGTATGATGCAAAGGAGTGAAAGAATGTGTACACTTGTCTTATCTCCACGAATATTTAAAATATGTACACTACTTCTCTAAACCTCTTAAAACGTCTCCCTATTCTGTTCCTCGCCCACTTCTAATTTCTTCCTACATTTCGCAGAGTAATCTACTCATCTTCATTTTTCTATATTCCTTCTTTTCCCTTACTTTTATGTTGTGAATAATGAATTATATAGTATGTATATCTTATACATATATAACAGTGGGGAGCAAAATTCAATATTTTTGTCTATTAAATTAGATTTGATAGTTATTTCTATTTTGGGTGCGATGAGGACGAATTTTTACGCAGTTTTGTTCTATCAGGTACTGATTTTGGGCGATAATCTGGTATAATCCATAAAATCTGGTATAATCCATAAAAGCAAGTCTCTCTCGCTTTTGTTAACACTTTTCTAAACCCCGACAAATAGGCGCCTGACACATTCTGCTCTGTGCATTCTTACCCATGTACTCATGTACATGTACATTTTGATAACTTTGAACAGAGATAATGAAGGTGAATTTAATAGCATGGGAGCCCAAGAAGAATGCTTTAACTGAACTTAATTTCCTTACGAGAGCGATTTTTGTTTATGTAAAAAAATGACTTTAAACATAATTTTTTCCATTCATCTGTGGAATGAGATCGATTGCTACTTTTGTTTTGTCAAAACTTCGAGCTTTACTAAGAAAAATAAGCATTCTATCGAGTACCCAAATTTCCACACCGCGATACGACCTGTGCTACATTCAAAGGAAATCTTCATTCCAATATTTAAGAGTCAGCCACTTCAAGAATTAATTGAAGATGTTTCACAAAATATTGTTACGCACTCTGAGGAGTTTGACACTAATTTTGGTTCCAGCGCATTTGAAAGTTAAAATGATCCGCTAAAGTTTAACACAGCCTAGCTGAATGATCTTGTAAGGGATCTAAATTTTCCAAAAAAGATTACGGAAATTTCAACTTCAAGATTTAGAATGTAAAAATTGTTTACTTCAAACACATACATTACATTTTACGGAAAATGAGAACTTCTTAAATATTTTAGAACAGATGATATTTTGGTATATTGTTGCAATATACTTGGATTATTCCAGGAGATTGGGATTGAGTCTTCCGATGCAAATGATTGGCGCTTGTTTTCGACATTTTGAAAAGAAATTTTAAGTATGTGTTGTTGCATAACGGCAATCTAAACAGCTCGTAACCGACTGGGGACCCAAAAAAATTTGAAGAAAAGTATGAACAAATAGAGAAGGTTTAAAATTTTATCAAATATAGGGAGCACGAGTGGGCTACATGTTTTAACTTAAAAGTGGTTAATTTTCTGCTAGGACAACAAGCAAGATATACTAAATATCCCTGCCTTCTTTGCTTAGGGGACAGTAGAGCCGAGGAAGAACATTATTTCAAACAAATCTGGCCGGAGAAAAATCTCATTAATCTACCTTTAGTGACCAGAGATCTAATCATATTTCTTTCTCTGTAGATAAAACTAAGATTTATTAAACAATATGTAAAAGCTTTAGATGCGAACGGTGTGTGTTTCAAATAAATAACTTCAAAATTTTCAAGTTTAAGTTATGAAAAGATGAAAACAGGAATATTCTCCGGTCCGCAATAAGAACATTAGTTAAAGACTGCGATTTTCCTAATGCCCTGAATGAATGCGAAAAATTGCCTGGTTCTCATTCGTGGACATGACAGAAAACATTTTAGGGAACTATAGAGTAGATAACTACGAAGGAATCGTAAAAATACTTTTCAGGGTCTCAAAATGAGCATAAAAATGCATTTTTGAATAGCCATCGTGACCAATTTCCAAGAAATGTAGGTACTGTAAGTGACGAACAAGGAGTAAGATTCTACAAAGATATCAGAATTATAGAGAAACGGTACCAAGGACGCTGGGATTCCCACATGATGGTTGATTACTGTTGGTGTTTGAAACGAAACGTGCCATCAACAAGCAAATACTTGAAAATCTTATAAAACAATCTTATATCTCATTACTTTTTTTTTATTTGAAGCTATTTCTATCGTTATAATAAAATTTTGCAGTAGTTTGAACTGCTTATATTCATGAAATTTCAAAATAAATTCGAACACATGATTTTAATTTTTCACCCTAACTTGAAAAATCTGGAAAATAGCACAGAAGCTATTGACAGGTATCAAAACTTGATAGAGCCAAACTGAGTTGGAATTCGTATTTAGCGCACCCAAAGCACTTAGAATCAAGTGTCAGATATCGTTCCATAAAATGTGTTCCTCGGTGTTATCATTAACTTCGGCATAATTAACAATTTGCATTTCCTTCACAAAGACTAGCGGAACCGTGTGTGTTTGTGTTTGTTTGCTCGTGTGTGTGTGTGTGTGTGTGTGTGTGTGTGTGTGTGTGTGTGTGTGTGTGTGTGTGTGTGTGTGTGTTTGCGTGTGTGTATATACGTGCGATTGGTAAAACTAAGTCTATTTCTGGTTTTTAACCTCACATCATTTCTACCTCAGTTGATCTGAGACGAAATACATTCCAGTAATCCACTAGCCTTTCCTTTTGTGACAGCGGAAATTGATTAATCTCTTGTGTCCTTGCATCAGATTTGGATGAGACGTAACTGCTATTTCAAAGAAGCTCAGCTACCATATCGAAACCCCATTCTTGTCGATATTCATCATCAAGGCAGCACTAGACAGGTTTGTAATCACAATCAATTCAGTACCGTTTTATACTGTTTTATACTCAAATACATTGAATTTGTTGCTCAACACACACTTTTCTTTAATGGCTAATGTGTAACTTGATTTAGCTACTTTTCTAGCAGATCAAGTCATTACGTATATGTCCTTTCTTTGGTAGGGAAATTATTGTCTTTTATCACTAGATATTTATATCTTTTGCCTAGAACGCATCATATATTATTTTCCTGCAATATTTATTTTTGAAACGCATAAACTTCATGAGAGGAGAGTATAGAACAAAATACGAACAATGCAATGAATGCATTTAATCAACTCAATTTTTAGTTTCTCGCTAGAAAAAAAACCTGTCTTGTGAGAAAGCTATAAAAACTATAAAACTTGGTAAAACCCCAAGACAAGAAACAGGTAATGCTTTTTGGGGGACTGAATAGTATTTGGATAAGGTATTTGGTATGTAGAAGATAGTCCATTATATCTCACTACAAGCCCATACTATAATAGATTCCACTATTATCCATCGTCCGCATTCTTAGTGTTTTCCCTTGAATACCCTTGCATTTCAATTCTCTTTATTTACTTTATCCATGCGTGTCAGCCTCCATGATATGACATCAGTTATAATGTACATGTGTTGTATTTGGTTATAATTATATCAAATCGATTGGTTAAGATGCTCGAATAAGTATGCACTTATGTTATTGCTATTTAATTATTTTCTGCAACCTTATTGTGGCTACATTCATACTACTTTTTGCACTATTCAGTTTCCAATGCTTGGGCAAATTTTAATGAAGATACTCCTTTTTCCGGTGCAGTTGGTACATGTAGTTATTACACTTGCAAATATTGAGCAAAATGGGTATGAAATGATTTGTTTAATGAAATTTCTCATCTATACATCGGTATAGATGTATTACAACATTTTAGGCCGTTCTTTACGAGCTGGTAAAGAGTAAAAGTGTTGATACAAACGGTATATTTAATGACTGTTGCTGTTTCCTTTCTGCCCTTGGAATTATTGATTCTATCGTACATTTTCCCCGCTTTACTTCAGCAAAGAATATTGTGGCATCTTTGCAGAAATAATATAGAATCTTTCTTTTTACATAGTTATAGTCTTTGTTCTCTTTGAAGTGTATTTATTGCATAAATGTAATTGGTTTGTAATTGGATTCCACCTACGTTAATCATTGTCTCCTAATTCTCTATTCATGCAAACCCGGTAGAAATGTGTTTTGTGGTAATATGTTCTGTATATTGTAATCAATTTCCTTGTATAAGTATCCAATTTTGGATCTCAAACATCCTTCATTTTTCTATGTTAATAAACAATATAGAGAACACAGTGGAATTTATCGCTTACACTTTTTTTGGCATGTAATACTCATCTGAACACGGCAAATTTTCTTGTTTGTGTAACATTTTCGGAAATTCTGGTTTTGTTTTCGTCTCCCTATTCCCTTGTTTTAAAGTTATGTATACATCATAATTAGCTTGTCATCAACTTAGCAGCTTCAGCATATTTCTAGAGGTAACCAAATATTTTATCTCAAACTTAAATCATGATGAGTGCTTTTTGTAAACTGCCATTATGGAATGTATTCAATAGAGTATCTACAACAAACTTTTCCCTCGAACTGTGCATGTTAAGTGGTAACAGAATGAAATTAGTACTTCTCACGTTCTCTCTAATCCTATCTTAAATTACTTAAATTCCAGGTTAATACATTCAATAAACAGAACTTAGCATCTATATACCAACAATCGTATTGTGTGTGTTAGTAATAGTTAGATAAAGGTGGTTGATTGTATAAACTTTAATCATTTGTAATTGAGAGGGTTGTCTTTTACATGTCATAGTTTGTTCTTATCATTTGCACTTATTTATATATTGAATCAGGAAAGTGGGCAGCTCATTCATGGCATTTCTATTTTTTTTCAGTGGCTTTTTAGTATTTTAAGGATGTTTAAGTAATATGTTTTGATTTATACAACGTGCGTAAGATATTTGTGGACAGATTTGTGTTTATCAAAAAACAGATATATAATAACAGATAATAAACTTTATTTATCAAAAAATGTTATGAGGATAAACATATACCTTCTTTTCTATAATGTTATTCAAAAAAGCTACCTTCAGCTGCAACAGCCTATATAAGATCTAAATCATCTACATACTCGAATCAAGTGGTTCTGGATCATTTGGGGCATTACTCTGACTGGCAGCTTTAAAAGAATCTTTAATGTTATGGGCGTGTTCATTGACCTCTCTCTCAACAACGCTCCACATATGATAGTCCAATGGATTGAGATCTGGGGAATTGGGAGGCCAAATGTTAGGGGTTTTGTTATCATGAATATTATACGCCATTGATTCCTATTACTAGAGCTTGTGTGATAGTACAGAGCCTTACTGAAACACTTATAGCCATCCATTGCATGCACTGTCTATGCAGGGCTTAACAATTATTTCCAGGACCTCAATGTAGAAAATTAAGGAGGTATCACATGTCCTTCATTGCTGACAACCCCTAAATCCATGACAGTTACAGGAAATTTTGTTTGCATGACATCTTCAACTTCAGAAGTGTCTGCACATAACCATCTGTCATTTCTTCAGTTAACTTTTTGATCTTGGTCGAATTTTTTTCATTTAAGAAGAACCAAATCAAATCTTCTGCTGGATTTTTCAGCTTGTTTAAGAACCCATTTAGATCTGATGTAGTGATTTTCTTTTGCTTTTTCTGAGAAATTGACCTTTCCTCATAATATAAGACTTATATCTAATGTTTTCGTGGACAACATTTGTGACTGTTCCTTCTGACACAGGGAGATCTTTTTCAATTGACCTCATGGACTTTCTGGGATTGTAATCAATGGTCTGTTGAACTTGCAGGATAAATTCAGGTGTTCTGATGATTTCAGTACGTTTAGAATGCTTTTTATGCTTTGATACTAGTGATACGTCCCCATCTTCAGACTCTAGCTCCTTACAAACTTTGTAGACGAAATATCTGGCAACTTTTAAAAATCGAGATATTTCTAAATTGCTATGCTCAGCTTTTATAACCACAATAACAGCATGCCCCTTCATTTCTAGAGTAAACTCAAGGTCTGAATAAGCTGAGACCCACAAGATGTATGTTCTCAAATACATTACGCGTCCTGTATAAACACTTAAGTGATAGAAGGTTCTGGTTAACATAATGAATAAGTGAATTTCTGTTCTGTTCAAGACTTATGTCGTAGTGCGCAAACACGCACACACACACACACACACACACACACACACACACACACACACAAACACACACACACACACACACACACACACACACAAAC
>NC_068983.1:34370650-34372916 GCF_001194135.2 Octopus bimaculoides | reverse complement strand
TCGAAGAGCTGGGCAGGACGCATCGCTAAAACGGCTCTTCCCACGGACCGCAAATTAAATTTGTATACACAAATTAAACGTTGCCATGGAGGAATGTAGTGGTGGACAAAAAACAAGACAGGAAAACAAATATATATATATATATATATATATATATATGTATGTGTGTGTGGGGTGTATACGTATACACACACCCGCTGCTTCATAACAAAGATTCAACGAAACCATTATATAAATGTAGCATGTTTCATTTAAGCAATAACAGTTTAATTGGCTGTATTAAATGTGATTTATTCACAGCTTATAAAATGTTTATGTACGCATATTGGTCTCCCAGTATACGAGCTAAATGTTAGAATATCTGCAAACTGCAAATATGCTAATGTATTATGTAAGAAGGAAAGTTGTGGTCTCACTTGATAAATCAATCGTTGCATTGATAGTGAAAGTAATAAATGAAGGAGTATATTTCAAATGATGTAATGAAACCTGATCTGAGAGAAATATACTTTCGTAATACGACTAACGACTGTACACAGATATGTTAATAAAATAGGTAATTGTTTAAGACTGCTTACTTGTAGTGTGTGTCCTTTGATATTGAAATATATCGAGGACCAATAGAACTTGAATTCTGAGCCAATAAGGGAACTTCTGTTTCATCATTCAAACTGGTAGCAACAATTCCAATTTTTATTTAAGAAATGGAATTATACATTCGATCACTGTTGTCCATACATGAAAAGCTATGGCATAGTCGCGACTGAGGACACTTGCTTATAATACTGCCAGCTCGTTGTTAATATGCAGGTCAACATCAGAATGGAAAACAACCTGTTATATCTATGCACCTCACATTCTATGATAAGATTGTCTGAAGAGATTGATTTGAAATACACATGATATATTTTTCTAGGAAACTGTTAAGTGCATATAAGAAATAGAACTCACAATAACTATTTTCAATGAATGTACTAATCTGCATAGATGGAAATGATTGTATGTCTCTGTATAGGGTACTGCATAGATTAAAATCACAGTGTATATGGATAGTAATTATTATTTTTAAAATAAGTAACCTATTGAAGAGCACAGGCGCGGAAATATATTCGTTTCACACATTACATCAAGCGAACTTATTAATATTCTAAGAACACTCCTTTACATCGTGAGAAATTTAACACAAATGATTGCAGATGTCACTGCTTCACTGATGTTGCGTAATATCCATGGCTAGGAAAACTAAATCCCTGACCGACATTAATGATTTACATGTACTGACACAATATCTATCCTACAAGTATTCAGTTGAAAAGGATGAAACCCGCTATGCTAATTTGCTTTCACACAATTTGAAAGTTTCAAGTCGTTTCTTTAACTGTAAATAGAAAATAGTGTGTATAATCATGAGTTTCTATCGAATTTTAACTGAATTTATCTCAGGAAGAGTGTATGCCATATACAGTAAAGAGCAGGTGGCAAAAGGTGTCTCTTCACACCGGGTCTAAATTACATTTTGATCACGTCTCAAATATTTAAATATTGCTTAGTGTTATTTAATATCAGTATTATTTAATATCTAATATTTAATATCAATATATCAGTGCAATTTAAATTTAATATCCACAGTTACTGTGCTCTCAAATACTTGAGTCCAACTAGGTGCCAGTTGTTCTATATTCTTCTGCACTATTTATCTAAAAGCATTAAAAAGATAACGAATCATACTGAGACTTCTTCCTCCTGTTCGACAGAAGAAAGTCGAGGGGAACCTAAAGCAATGTGTTTCTACTAAGAATTACATACGAGATATAAAGTCTTCAGCAAACTCACCGCATTCCAATATCTAATAAAATAAACAATCTTCAAAACATAAATAAAAATAAAACGTTCGTTATATGAGGAGTGGGATATTTTTGAAATAAACTATAAATTTGGACAGAATTTATTATTCATACGCTTTACAAGGTCAATAAAGATATTTGTAGAGTAGATAATACGAGCTCATTTACTCTTTATTCTTTTATTTGTTTCAGTCATTTGACTGCGGCCATGCTGGAGCACTGCCTTTAATCGAACAAATCGAAACCAGGACTTATTCTTTGTAAGCCTGGTACTTATTCTATCGGTTTTCTTTTGCCGAGCCGCTAAGTTACGTGGACACACCAACATCGTGAACACTCCAACATCGGTTGACAAGCGATGGTGGGGGACAAACACAGACAAACAAATACACACACACACTCACACACACACACACACACAC
>NC_068983.1:34365647-34370589 GCF_001194135.2 Octopus bimaculoides | reverse complement strand
ATATATATATATATATATATATATATATACGGCGGGCGTCTTTCAGTTTCCGTCTACCAAATCCACTCACAAGGCTTTCGTCGGTCCGAGGCTCTAGTAGAAGACACTTGCCCAAGGTGCCACTGAATCCGGAACCATGTGGTTCGTAAGCAAGCTACTTACCATACAGCCACTCCTGCGCCCACTCTGCTAATGATTCCTTAAAAAAAAAAACCTCATTAACCGATGTCACCAAATACGGAAAGGTAATCTCTCAAGGTTACTGTCTACAATGTGACTTTTCTCAAAATCGATTGAAGTAAGCATTTTTAGTTTTAATCCTTTTATCTATGATGCAACCCGGTGCTCAACGTCGTTTTGCGTTGAACCTACACAGTTAACTGGGTTACAGTCAGATCTCACCTCATTCAGAATCAGATGCGATAGTATGAGTATATAATAAATGTAACTGACACGGAAACATCAGAAGCGTAAATATTTATCTAAAAATATTAGCATAAATAATTATTATGAATGTCTGATTAAAGAAATCGAACTTGATTTTTAAATTTCAATTATAAGCCGTTATCATAAAGTACCACTTATAGGTAACTGTAATATGAATTTGGTGTAGTTGTGACGCCAACTTATATGTTGGGTAATTGAAAACTTCACTTGTTGATTTCGTTTGTGTTTTTTTTTTTAATTATTTCTAAAGTACTCTATAGAAAGAATTACCTCTTTGCATGCGAGCATCATGATTTATAGTATGATGCTCCTACGAACGAGTAGTGATATATCTACATATTGTTACATGAATATAATTTTACCACAATGCTCTACGCAAACTATGCACAAGAATAAAAGACCAGGTTTTATCGATCAAGTAGGAGATACTAAGCGTTGCTTGGATTTCAACAAGGTTCTATTGTGTGGTAGCAGGTGGTGCTAGCCTTTCTGTTCAAAATTTATGATGTTCATGAAAAGTGACATGAAGTCAGAGAAATTGCCATGTTTACTGAGAATTTCTATGAATAATTTATGTCTCTAGTGGATCGTTTAGCTTTTCTCGTTCGTTTCTGTTTTCTATTGTCTTTTATATTTTTATTTTTCGTCTGTATTTTTCCTCTCTTTTCGCAATAAGTCATTATGAAGACAAGCAGTTTAGAAACATACATTATTTCTCACTCATCACTAATAATACAGCAACTACAAGGAACGCTGTTATTAATTATAATTAACGTGATTATCATCATTATTATCAGCTTCAATATCATTTACGCTATCGTTCACAAGACCAATACCTACAACACAGTAGCGTATGACTTGCTGGAAGCAGCAACTAAATCTTTCTCAAATTGCGCTCTACTGTCATTAATACAAAGTGGAAAATTCACTTAATGTAGTCTGCGATAAACTAAGTCTGAAAGGATGTGACTGTGTATACCTAATATAGTTTTACCAATGCTAAAACAAGAAAAAGAATCGTCATAGATTTATTATTATCATTATTATTATTTTTTTTTTTAACAAATGTAATACATGCTTCGTCTTAACTATCCCCATGTGTTATTTCTTTCCTCTTTCATTTTACCCTCCTTTCATAATTTTTACTTCTTTATCATCACTCTTATTCACACAAATTTAATGATGCCACACAGTGACAGAGTAGGTGAAAGTGAATTAAACCTGAAAGATTTTTTTCATAAGCTATCAAGCATTTTTCAACTCATAAAATTCTTTCATATTCTAGAGACGAATTACAACCAGCATTAACTTTGTGGTATCATTTAAAGTATAGTGATGCCTCTATGCATAACCTCATCCTTTCTACTTTAGTCACACGGCTTTGAGTTTGTGGGGAAGCAGACAGTCGATCACATCAACTCGTACTTAATGTATCGATCCCGAAAGGATGAAAGGCAAAGTCGACCTCGGCAAAATTTGAACTCAGAACGTAGCGACTGGCGAAATACCGCTAAGCATTTCACCTGGTGTGCTAACGATTCTGCCAGCTCGCCAGCTTTGCATAACATAATCCTAGTCAGGTCAACAAAACTGGCCATTTGCCGGTGTACCTCCCTTACCAGTCGACAGATACGTGGTTTCATTTTCTAGAGAGAGTAATTGTTTCAGCCTCTGCCTACTGGCTACATTAGCAACCTTTGTACCACGCACAGGCAAGTAAATTCCATGCAGAAAATCTTCGTTCATATACCTGTCCAAAATTATCTCAAATCCCAAAATAACACCTTTACCTAATTACATACACATACATATAACACAGACACGCGCACACAAACGATTGTCTATATGTCTATTCGGCTGTGTGTTTGAAGTTGAGCGTGTATTTACTTGTTGATGTGTACATGGAAAAGGGACAGATGTTCTATGTTGCAAGCTGTCATTTTGCACTTCAAGAATAACTGTGGTGTGATTTTGACCGGATGATTGTTGTCTACGACGTTGGTAGGTGGAGGGTAGTCACCTTTGTAGCTTGGAAGTCTTTGACAATTTTTGAACGATCTGCTTCATCTGGTGTGAATAAACATTTACAGAATATAGCCAGATATATGTTGATATGAATTTGCGCCATTTTACTTCCGCGTGTACTCCTTAGAGCTGGCACAGTTTTCATTATCTCAAACCACCCTGGTCAGAAAAGCATAAGTAAGAGTGAACAACTACCAGATTTCTTTTTATTCAGTGATGTTAATAGAATATTGTCAATTACTGATATTATTTTTGCATTTTTACTCCATATTTGATCTTACATTCGCTTTCCCAATTTTAGAAGTTTTGCCTATTTAATATCTTTCGATAACTACTTCATTTTTGCAAAGGTTGGACAGGAATTATCATTGTTATTGTTTCTTAACCAACATACATTATTCATTTATATTCCCCGCTCTACGTCATTATTTTTCAACTTTAAATTGAACAAAATTATGATCGGTCCCACAATATAAAGAATCTCAGGCCGAAGTCTGTATTCTCGATTTCTCTGCGCGTGTTGTGACTTTTAGTTACTTTTTTTTTCTTTTCATTATCTTCCACTTCCTCTACTCTTGCCAGATTTGGTACAGCAGCTACTATATTTACCACCTTATAAGCAGAATTGATATACTTGTTTACAATTCAGTTTTGACGTTTGCATTACATTTTATGTTTACCCAAATATTATAGGTCTCAGTTCGTTCATATTTTCAAATCTCTATGAATTCAACTTTTTATATAATCTTTTGTCTATATCTTTTAGATATTTCTATTAGTGTCCCTTTAATCTCTACTGGACTCCCACTTAGTCTTACAATAGATATTTAATAACACTTTTCTAGTTGCAGGAGATTTCCTTTACTCCTATATTCGTGGTATATATGATATTTGAATATCAAGAAAGATGTATTCGAAACGTATTCAATATTCTTTTTGTATTCTTATCTCGTCTTCCTACTTCACTTAACTTCAGTAAGTTATTATTTGCTATTTACTGAAACAACAGGAGTATCGATTTCTACCTTATGTTTTATTATTTAGCTCTGCTTTATTTATCAATCTAATATATCTATTACATTCATTCCTAACTTTTTGTTTCATTAGCGTCTGTTGTATTTTGTCCAGTTCATTAACTCAAAAGTATTTCTAAGGCTGACTTGGCCCCATTGCCTTATTCATATTTCTGTGTCTAACGTGATATTTACCAACATAATTATTTATTTCCCTATCCTCAATGTTTCGGTAGTGATCTTTTCTAAACGCAACTTCATTTAGTTTCCCTACATAATCCCCGGACCCAAGCAAAATGGCTTCAACCTGTTTGCTATCTGCAGAGTATAGTTTGAGACCGTGCATATACAGGAAATTGTTTAAAGACATCTCTACATTTATTCAACTCAATTTGCTTTAAATGTTTGTTAAAATACACAGAGATCAGAGAGAGGGGGAAGGGAGAGAGAGAGGGAGAGGGAGAGAGAGAAAGAGAAAGAGAGAATACTTTGGACTCTCTCTGGTGAAATGTGTTACCATCACTATTACGTTTGCATTAATTTGGGGGTTCGTACAGCTGTCATCCATTTACGATGTATTTCATGTCTCTGTTTAGTAATACCTCTGTATTTACTCATGTATAATATTTCTATAAACCACCAGGGGGGGGGGGCAACTTCAACAGCTGTTTGGTAATCAATCTATGACAAGACAAGAGTCTTCTTTATGATCGCAACGTCTTCAGTCAAGGATTTATCATCAATAATTGATTTTTACACTGGAAGTTTGCTCTCTGTCTAAGGAATGCTGTCATGCTGGGACGGCTACTGCAGAATATGTGTTGGCGAGTCTTATCGACTCCATTACTTAATACAGTCTGGTACATATTTTATCAACCCCCAGTTTTCGAGTGAATGTGACATTTCTGACACCCTACATGTTTAATCTTGATAAAAAGCTGTTATTCATACAGCCAAATAAGGTGCAGATGTAGCTGTGTGGTAAGTGATTTTCATCCCAACTTCATGTTTCCGGGTTCAGTCCTACTGCATGTCAATTTGAGCAGGTGTCTTCTGATATACCTTCCGGCCGACCATAGTCTTCTGAGAAGACTTGGTAAATGGAAACTGATGAAAGAAACACGTGGAATATGAACATTTGTGTGTGTATCCTTGTGTCTGTTTGGCGTTTGGTGTTGGTTTATTTACGTCCTCGTAACCTTATAGAATAAGTGCCAGACTTGAAAAATAAGTACTGGGTTTGATCAGTTCAACTACTAACTCTGCAAAGCAGTGCTTCAGTATGGCTACATTCTAATGACCGAAACAAGTAGAAGGAAAGATAAAAGATAAGATATATTATTTTTAGTTAAAATGAAGTTATGTCTTTGAATATTGTTTATTGCCTGGAACAGCTTTCGCTTTCCTCAGAATCAATGTTAGTGGTATCAAGCACAGTACAAAGATCAGTGGGGACA
>NC_068983.1:34365066-34365637 GCF_001194135.2 Octopus bimaculoides | reverse complement strand
CAGTACAAAGATCAGTGGGGACAGGCAGTCCCCTTGAAAGATGCCCCTCATAATTTCTACTGTCCCTAAGCATCTTCCTTATGCTGTCAAGTCCGTCTTCCAATTCACCATACTTTTCCCAAGCAATCGCTCAACGTTCGATGCAATACCAAGTAGGTTCTTACACTCCATAATCCAAGAATGTGGGATCATATCGTACGCCTTACGATAGTCGATCCCTAACATGGCTAAGTTACTTTTCCTCCTGTTGCAGTCTCTAGGTGTAGTTTTGTCTATCAGGAGTTTATACTTGGTACCTCTGCACTTACGCTTATTATTATTATGTTTTTTTTTCTTCTTCTTTCTTCAAATTTTCTTCCATTTCTCGCCGAGTGTTTTCCGTACACCTAGGGCAGAGAAACTTGTTGTATACATTCCCAGTTTACACACGCAAATTCACAGGTAAAACATGTATTTAAGAAAAAAAAAATTCATGAATGGATGCTGTTTTCACAGCGATAATGCTCTTCTCAGTACATGAGTCGTTCCAGTTAGCACGATTTTTTGCACTTCCTGTAGGGATGGTAAGCCT
>NC_068983.1:34354955-34357196 GCF_001194135.2 Octopus bimaculoides | reverse complement strand
AAAAGGAGAAAGGGCTCTATACCCCTTTCTTATTTTTTCTGACCAGGCTCCCGTGGTTTTATGGGTTTTTCCACGTGTAACCTTTCCTTTTTCGAAGCGCCTCCCCCTTTGGGAGTTCTACTTATTTATTTATCTATTTATTTATCTATTTATTCATCATATCTTTCTCCGTTTTCTTCCTCTGTTTAGACGAACTTTCCTACCTTTTCGAACAAAACCTTTTGTAACCTTCGTCCTGTCTTTGTACTTATATGTCTTTAATTGATATTAGCCCTTGTGGCCAATAAAACGAACGAATTATTATTATTATTATTATTATTATTATTATTATTATTATTATTATTATTATTATTACTATTATTATTATTATTTTTTTTTTATCTTACGTGTTCTTATAGCACCACGACGTACAACTTGATATTTATAAAACGTGTGAAATATTGCACTCTAAGATTGTAGAATTGTGTTTTTATAGTGTATAAACGCTGCTTCGTTATGAGATACCGTTTCTTTTTCTGGTGATAATTTAGTGTTTCACGTGTTGTATGAGAATGTGTGATATTCGATTCATTTATAGCTGCTCATTGGATAAATTATATTCAATATATATTGCTTAATTTTGTTACTTGATATTTGTGATTCGAATGTGCTTTGTGATTGCTTTTGTATATTTTAATATCTGGATTTAATGTACGATAGGCAGTGTTCATTTTGTGTGGTATGATATAGTTCAGTCATCTGCAAGTGTAAGGGCTGTGTTATTTTATTGAATATTCATTGTCCAGAATTGTTATTTTGTTGTGTCGTTTCATCGCGTAGCCAATATATAGAATAAGGTTAAGGCGGTGAACTGGCAGAATTGTTAGCACGCCGGGTGATATGCCCAGCGGTATTTCGCCTGCCGCTACGTTCTGAGTACAAATTCCACCGAGGTCGACTTTGGCGTTCATCTTTTCGGGGTCGATTAAATAAGTACCAGTTACGCACTGGTAATCATCTTAATTCTTTTCTCTCTCCTTGTTTGTCCGCTCTATGCTGAGCCCCTTGTGGGCAATAAAGAAATAAATATGTAGAATAATGCTATGCGCAGTAAGTGTGTACTATTTGAGCTCTATTGTTGAATTGAAAGTGTGTTCAGTTGCATGTGATCTAAATCCAGGTTAGCTATGTTATAAAATGTGTTAAAAGTTCTAGGTTGTGATTGCTATACTCTAATCATCTCGCCATTCTCCACAAACTTTCCGTGTTTAAACATCTAAACTAGATCTAGGTTCAAATGCTATTCAAGCGTCCCCCATTCTCTCCCTCGCTCGCTCTCTCTACACTCTCTCTTTCTCCTCCCCTTTCTCACTGCATACTTATATACGTACATGCACACACGCACTCGCATGCACACACACATACACATATGTCAGTGGAGCCGCAATGTCCCATTGGTTAGGGCAGCGGACTCGCGGTCTTAGAATCGCGGTTTCGATTTCGATACTGGGCGATGTGAGTGTTTATTGAATAAAAACACTTAAGACTTTACGAGGCTCTGGCAGTGGGGTGGTAGCGAACTCTGCTCTACTCTTTCACCACAACTTTCTCTCACTCTTTCTTCCGGTTTCTGTTGCACCTGTATTTCAAAAAGCCAACCTTGTTACACTCTGCCACCCTGAATCTCCCAGAGAACTACGTTAAGCGTAAACGTGTCTGTGGAGTGCTCAGCCACTTGCACGTTAATTTCACGAGCAGGCTGTTCCGTTGATTGGGTCAACCGGATCCTGCGTCGTCGTAACCGACGGAGTGCCGCAGTACACACACGTTTATGTATGAAGACTTATATGTTTTATGGCATTAATACTGTATGACTAGAGAGAGTAAATATCAACCATAGAAAGCCTCAAGCATCTTTAACGGTATTTACATTTATTCTGGACTGTATTTCATCAGAGAAAAGTTGGGGATAACTTATATATATATAGCTTAGATAACTTAGATAACTTAGATTGGTTTCGGGCATTATTGGCCCAGACCATGACTAACCCAGTAGCACCGAATGCAAAAGTCTTTTAGTTAATTATTTCGGGACAATATGGACAACTCAAGCAGAGAGTTGTTGATAGAGACGTATCCACGTGTAGGTGATTTATCCGCAAATTTCCTGGAGGAATTTTTGCTGGTACCATTTGAAAGTTGTGGCGTCTTTCTCTACTTTATTTCGGGATAACATTGAAAAGTGCAGGACCATTTGCACTG
>NC_068983.1:34342770-34345568 GCF_001194135.2 Octopus bimaculoides | reverse complement strand
GCATAACACCTACATGAACTTCTAACTTGTTGTCTCTTGAGGTCTCTGGGTGAGACTTGGATCCAACTTGTACAAATGCAAAACAAAAGTCAAACATAAAATAATAATAATAATAATAATAATAATAATAATAATAATAATAATAATAATAATAATAATAATAAGAAGAAGAAGAAGAAGAAGAAGAAGAAGAAGAAGAAGAAGAGGAAGAAGAAGAAGAAGAAGAAGAGGAAGAAGAAGAAGAAGAAGTGTTGAGGCAGTAAATTACGGACGGAATTTATTGTATTATCAAATGTGTTGCATATTTCTGATTTCCAAACGAATCCAGAGGTCTGCATGTCCTCTCGGTGATGAGTGAACAAATAATTATAACAGAATAGGAGGACTAAATCAATGATAGCAAATTGGAAACGTTTATAGTTGAGACGAGAATGAAAATCGATACTTACATCATGAAACGTTTCAGTAGATAATTAGCAACTTAAATATTTTCTAAGTCTTGTTGATGACAATGGAAAAATGAAATGGCCAAAGTAGGATATTTGCCATCAAAATGTATTTTCTTTCGAACTGAGTTGGTAAACACTCAAATACTAATTAGAAATTAATCCTCTGTCTTAGTTTTTATTGACAATAAAGAAATGTAAATGAAACGTCGAGAAGCATCCAAGAATGTGACTGAGAAATAAGTAAATACATTGCTATGATGGAGATATGTAAAAAGAAAAGAATTATAGCAATCACGGATCTTATATTGGGAGTCACTCCTAATATATCAGCAAGCAGTGAGTAAAAGAACAAACAGGCTTCAAACAAACACTTATTATGTAGGGAGTGGAGAAAGGAAAGGAAAGAAAAAGTCGAATGAAAAGCAGTCGTAATAATCATAAAGCAATCAATACAGGATTTACGAGAATTAAGAATGTATTTATCAGAGAAATAAGAAGGCAGAAAGTTCCATATGACAGATTTTTGTGGAAAAAAAAAAATGAACTGAAATAGAAAGACGTATTTGAACACAGGACCGAAAGACTGAAAGAATGAGAATTGGTAGAATAACGAATGACTTAAGAGATACAGGAGAAAAAAGTATCTAATAGAATAGGGCGGAAAAACGAACAAGAAAGCATATCTGGAACAGTAATAATGAAGCAATGACCAGACAATGAAAGAGTAACATACAGCATCAGCTTGTGCATAGAAAGTGCTTTCTATTCCAGAACACTTATGTTAGTTTATGAGAGAAAGATGAATGAAACTGTGAAGTAAAGAAGACATACTTCTAATACATAATTAGTTTCAACTCTGGACCATTATTTATTGAAACTTTTAATAGTGCAGCATGTCGCAGACAACAGAAAATACGCAGGTAGGATACACATCTTTGAGGAAATATGGCGAAAGATAAAATGCACAGATCATGTGAACAATAACTACTCTCTCACTCAGTGCTTCATATATAACGCGAGAACGCACACAGGCACACACAGACTAACACAAGAGTTTGTATGTATATTTGTGTGTGTCTAAAGATGCAGGAATTGATATTTATATAAGATAATGTATACTTATATCTGTTTATATCCATGTGCATATATATATATCGTGGCACTTCGTCGACAAAGGTTCCAGTTGATCTTACCAACGGAATAGCCTGCTCGGAAAATTAACCTGCAAATGGCTGAGCACTCCAAAGACACGTGTACGCTTAACGTAGAACTCGCAAAGATGCAGCGTAACACAGAGTGTGACAAGGCAGATCTTTTGAAATACAGGTACAACAAAAACAAGAAGAATGTGTGAGAGAAAGTTGTGGTGAAAGAATACAGCAGGGTTCACCACTACCCTTGCCGGAGCCTCGTGGTGCTTTACGTGTTCTCACTCAATACACACAACTATGTAAATCGAAACCGCGATCTTATGACCGCGAGTCCACTGCCCTAACCACTGGGCCAATGCCTCTCCACACACACACACAAACACAAACACAAACACACACACACACACACACACACACACACACACACACACACACACACACACACACACACAAACAAAACAAGAATATGGAACAAGATCGTAATAGGCGACAACAAAACATAGAAAAAAAAGACAGGAAAAAACAAGAACGGGTTATTCGGATTTTTCTGACGTCAGTGGAGTTCCTGATCATCCTTGCAGTTTCGGCTGGTTACACTCGAGGCTCCTCCAATCTCGCCAGCCCCAAGAAATTCTAAACTAAGAGCGCTAGATTCTTTGGAAGAAAGCAAGTGAATGTATATGAAAACAAAGACGTAAAAAACGGAGGAGTGGCACACAATTACAAATACAAACAACAAAAACTTATCAACAGGTGTCTTTCGACTAAGACCGAATTAAATTAAACTGGCCTGTATGGCGTGAGACCTTACGGCAGGAGCATAAAAAGATGAAAGTCATGGGAAGGAATATACGAGATGCTACACGGATGGAAAGCGAACAAAGAGAGCAAGGTCAGGCTGGGCCGAACACTGGCCACGTGCAAGGAGGGGAGAGAGGTAGAGGACAGAGGGATTGAAGAATTTGTGAGGGACGAGAAAGAAAGGAAAAGAAAGGAAAGGGACATAGAGAAAAGACATAGGGTGGTAAAAGAAGACGGAAAGTGGTGAGAATGAAGAAAAGGACAAGAAATGTTGGAAAGGGGCAGCAAAGAAAAGGAAAAGTGAAAAGAAAGAAGAAAGTGTGCAGAGAGCTAAAAAGCTAAAAGAAAGAGTAAAAGTGTAAAAGAGTCGTACAATATATATATATATATATATATA
>NC_068983.1:34332159-34341799 GCF_001194135.2 Octopus bimaculoides | reverse complement strand
ATATATTTTTTTGCTTAAAAGAGTTCCAACACTGTCTGTTTTTTATGTTTTACTTATATTCCTGCAGAACTAATGTGGGGTATAGAATATGGAATATACAATATATAATATGATATACAATATACCATATATAATAAAATAACATAAAAATGGATGGCACCATGAAAGAAAGTATTGAATGTAGATGAAATATTGAGTGTTCAATATAAAGGATCAAATATATAAATATATAAATATAAATATATATATATATAAAGGCGACTCGAGTTTCAGGGCTATTTCCCTTCGTCATGGCCGGTATGACAGACTTTATATACAGATAATAGGTCCTTGGATGGCAGAACGATGAGGTGTTTCCAATGCACCGCTCAACTCGAGCTTTAGGCAATCTACACAGGCGGATTTCAGTCTAATATTGTATTTCTTCAGGTGTAGAAAATCTAGTTTTCACAATGGTAAAACCGTTGTATAGATTTCACGACGATCATAATAAAATCCTAACAAGACAAAGAAAGACTTGGACACATCTTGAATCTGAGACACACGCGCGCGCGCAAATACACACTTTTGTTGGAATATCATTATGGTGAAGACTGCAAACATGTATATGTATGTGTGTGTAAGAATGTGCATGTATGCTTCTGCGTGTGTGCTTGTGTGTGTGTGTGTGCGCGCGCGTGTGTGAGTGTATGTGCTTGTGCATGTGTACCTATATGTCTCATTCTATCCGCGTAATTCTGTGATTTTTTTTCATAATTTCTGTCTTATCAAAGTTCATTTGTAGGAAGCCACTGACATCCCTATGACACACACAGACTCTTACAACCATCAACCTTTCAGTTAAAGAAGATGCTTCCTACGCCACACCCACCATCATTATTATAACTACTCCACTAATGTCTAATGTACTCAACGACCTGAAACTGAAATATACATTAGCCAAAAACTTGATATATTTTCTACATTTTCCTCATCATTCTACAATAGTTGAATTACTATTGTTGGATAGGAATCATATTTCTGGTTACATATATCCTTCATTCACAATGATTGCTACTATAAGCAAGACATCAAGGTTGAAGGGATGGAAATAATTAATTACACAGACACCAGTGCTCAACTGGTACTTATGTCAACGACACCGATGAATGAAATTCAAAATCTACCTCGACTCAGAACATGAGACCAGAAGAAATAACGCTAAGCATTTTGTCCAGCGTGCTAATCGTTCTGCCAGCTCACAGTTTTATATTTATAAGTAATAATCAAAGTACAACGCCTGAAATTTTGGAGAGGTGACCAACCGATTACATCGACTCTAGTGCTTGACTGGTACTTAATTTGTCGACTCCAAAAGAGATGAAAGGCATAGTGGAACTCGGTTGAATTTGAATTGAGAACGTGAAGAGGGACGAAATGCCGCTAAGCATTTTGTTCGTCTCCCTAACAAATCTGCAATCTCGTCATCTTATATGTATTAATAATGTGGGGTGGGGTGCAAGTGTATTAGTGCATATGAGTGCATTTGTGAGCGTGAGTGTGTATATATATGTGCATATTACCAATAAGGAATTTTCCCGCTGCAATGACTTGCTCTTATTAGCTCTTTGAATAAGGCTGAAAGCTTGTGAAACTGGAAGTAGCAATCTACCTTATGCTTATAAAATTATTTAGCTACATCTATGTATGTATATATGTATGTACGTATGTATATATATGTATGTATGTATGTATGTATGTATTTATGTATGTATGTATGAATGAATGTATGCATATATGTATGCATGTACCTATCTATCTATCTATCTATCTATCTATCTATCTATCTATCTATCTATCTATCTATCTATCTATCTATCTATCTATCTATATATCTATCTATCTATCTATCTATTTATCTGAATATACATAGATTTATGTCAAGTTATATACAAAAAAAAAAAAAAAAAAAATTAATATTACTCCAAGAATACTCAAAATTTTGTTCATGGGCTACATATTTCATAGTTAACAGGATCGATGTTAAAATTTTCGATGTTTGGCCTGGTGGGTCTTCCACGTTATAATAACTCCTCTTCTTGTAAAAGTTTGGTATAATTCTGAAATATATTATTAAGAAATATGTCATAAAATACTATATGCCATCAAGATCTTTAAAATATATCATGAGTAGATTTATAGTTGATATATTATAAAAGATGGCACACACACACACACACACGCACACACACACACACACACACACACACACACACACACACACCCAAAGCAAGACATATATTTTCAAATATACCCAATAGTACACTGGCAAGGTAAAAATGAGTACATATTTTTGTCACTGATTTCTGTATCGCAACTTGATATACCGGCTCAAATCTGAATGATTGAGATATTTGTACCTGACGAGACCAAATCAGGTCGAAACATAATATCTGATTTCCCACCAATAGAATCTATATAAATAAAGAGTGCAGATTGATTCATATTTAGGTAGGTAAATAGTTTGCTAAGTAGGTAGTTAGGTAGTTTGGTAAGTAGGTAGGTCGGTAGGTAAATAGGTAGGTAGCTACAAATATAGAGGTAGATAGATAGATAGATAGATAGATAGATAGATAGATAGATAGATAAATAGATAGAGGAGTGAGGAGAGTGAGATTGATGATTACAAAGATAGATAAATCTACGTGAAATAGTGTTCGAGTAAGAGTTTGTTTACGTAAAACTGACAGATATAGTAAATACCATATTACAGTTTAAACTAATATTCCTCATTGGGATTGAGCCACAATTTGGTGAGCAGTGTGTATACCGCACTAAGATGTACTTCCAATTTATTCTAAAGAAAATTCGATCCCTACGGAGTTTTATCACAAAATGACAATATATCGCAATAAATAATGTAAAACATCTATGTCTGCCAATCTATCATTTTTGTCTTCAATTACTTGTCGCGTTTTGCTTTTTCTGATCATGTTATTTTTGATGGCATAAATATTGTATGAATATATGTCTGTAATTCGTCCAAGATTTGTATATATATTGCCGTGAGACTAACAAAATACATTGCAGTTACGCGTTATCTATATTTACGCCCTGGTTTCATGCCACGTCTTCGCCGACTACTATATTTTTACTGTTTATTTTCATGGGTATATAGAATATACCCAGACAAGTAGCTACAAAATAATTTAGTCTTATATTTGTGATATTCCACCAACGTCAACTGAAGTGCAATATGGAGAGAAAGAGAACTGGCAATGAGTTTGTTAATATTCATAAAATTCTTAGCTTGGTTATGTAGTGTGCTTTTAGAGAGACTAATTCCGGTTGATAGCTACAGTGCATAAATTGTATTAACCAGATATTACACAATTACATTGCAATGATTGCCGCTCTTAAATAGTAAAACCAGTATCTAACAAGAGCACTCAGAGAGTGCAAACCTCCGCCAAGGCAACACTAACGTCGTCAATTTTTTTATTACCTACAAGGGGCTAAAAATAGAGATTGGATATATAAAACAGTACAGGACACATAATCGCGGAAATAAAAATCCTATCTTCCGATAGGATTTCGATTTTATTGGTGACGACCGTTTGCGTGCGGTACACCACCGTCCTATCACTCTTACCCTCGACCGTCTCTTCGACCAGCTCCACTGTGTCTCCCTCTTTCCGATATACAATTCAATTCTTAGTATCTCCTCTATGTTCGCTTTTATCTGTTACAGGTCCAACAGCGAGCTACTCCTCCTGTAGTGGCTTTTGCCTAGCTCTCCAGAATGAAAAACGTACTTTTCAGCCCCACAATGGGGAGAAACATAAAAAAAACACCCACCCACGCGCGAGTCGATCAACAGTTATCCTTAACAATGACACATAACAATTTCCACAACGGACAGTCTCGAAAAGAAAGCCTTCAACATGCAACAATAATCCAAAACCATGGTCAAGAATGACGAAACTCAGACTTCAAACAAACAAGTTGTTAGTCTACAACACCAACGTCCTCTCAACGATTAGCCAGCGATTATTTTTAAAATGAGAATATCTGAAAAAGACTCTACTGCTCTCACAAACGAGAATACTAAAAATGAAGCTAACTGCTCTCAAAAATTAAGTGAAAAAAAACCCAGAATCCTTGTTCGGTACCGGATTGATCCCAAAATCTAATCAGTTCGTGCGAGTTGTGTCTTGAATTTATTGTTGAATTGTTTTGCTGTTTACGAGGAGGTGGGCGTTTTATTGTTTGAACTTTTGATAGTGTTATTTGTTGAAACGATTTAGTTACTTGCCATTGTTAGATTATTTTTGAAAACTTTTGTTTTGTGTTTTGCCCCCGTGTGGGGAAGCTTGCATTATGAACTAAATATGGAAAAGGTATTGAGTGAAGATGAATTAGAAAAGATTGTGGAAAAAACATTAATAGAAGAAGAAACTGAGTAAAAGGAAAATACACCACCTAGAACATTGACATAAAAAAAAAATATTGCGGTTGCAAATTCGTGTACAAAAGAAAAAATAGTAGAAAAAAATGAGGAAAAAATCGAGAAAATTGGATTTTGCTGCTGCGGCAGGCACAAAAGTTAAAAAGCTTGACCTGAACGACTTAGAAAAACACAAGGAATTATTAACGAAGGAGGGGAATGAAGTTAAATTAGCACCTCCAAAAGATATTCAACAAGATGTAGAGAAGAAGACTCTCATTTATAAGACATACAAGGTGAAAGAAAAGAAGATAGACTACGTTGTGGAGAGTGAAATCGAGAAGTGTCTAAAGCTTATATGGCACCTGGTGAAATATGTAAACAGAGGTAGGCGATATGCAACCATCGAAGTAAGACTGCAAGTCAGAAAACGCAGCGGACAACATCTCTATCATTGTGACCAAGATGGAACACCTACAGCTAGTAGATGAAACTATTAAGTTTTACGAGGCGGTGGCAGGAGCACAAATTAACCGGGAAAAGTCGGTCGGCTTGCAACTCGGCACTGGGAGGGGTAAGTCGGTGCCTTCGAATAACGTCGTAGGACGCTGGATAGAGGGCCCGATTAAGTTGGTTGGAATCTTGATTGGCCCAGATCTCCAGATAGAAAAGAACTGGTTTGTGGTTTAGAACAAGGTGACCCGCATAGTCAGGACCTAGTCTTGGCGGTGGCTATCCCTGAAAGGGAGGGCGAAAGTGGCCAATGTGTTTATCACATCGGTCATCGTTTACCACACTTCCGTCGTGCCTTGTCCAGATTCGTGGTTAAATAAGTTGGAGAGGCAGATCTTTCGCTTTTTGTGAAAGAACTCCGCTCCACTTGTAAGGCGTTCTATCTGCTGTCAAAAGCCGTTAAAGGGTGGGTTAAGGATGCCTTGGCTGTTGATGCGCAAGCATGCGCTGATGTTGTGGCATCTCTGGCTCTACCTGGATGGTGAACGGGTGTGGTCTCCGCTTGCTAGACGGATGTTCCCCAGCTTTACTAGTGTTGATGGTAGAGAAGACTGGTTTCGCCGAAGATCGAGGTTGGGTACCTGGTATACGGAATGGCAAGAGGCGCTCTCTAAAACCCATGACACACAGCCACCCTGGGCCGACGGCCTGTCCAAGATGCGAGCAGGGCTTGGAAACCGTCTTGCACGCTATTATTCAGTGTCCGGGTATTTCAGAAGTGTGGGTTTATGCGGGACATCTGTTGTCAGATGGGAGAAGAGTACAGCTATCGGCTGAGTCAATTGTAACAATTAACCCGCCGGATTTCCTGGCGGAAGAAGGTGAGACTTGTTTCCTCGTAGCAGCAATTGTGAGAGAGGTGATATGGAAGTTCAGAATGAAAGGTATCGTGACAAATACGATGGACGCCTGTAGCACGCACGTTGGGAGTGAAAGGCCCTGCGGGAGCCTGCTTGTGAGACTAACAGTAAGTCGGTGTTAAAGACAGGGCGTGTGGGGTCGGAGCATACCTGTTTTGAACACCTCATCTTGTAATTTATTGTTTGTAATTTACAGTGTTGTAATTCATTCGATTTCATTATACACGCAAAATTTTATTATATCATCCGTTTGTATGTGACCCCGATCATGTTGTGTTATCCCCTCTATGTTGGCCCACATGGGTAATAAAAAAAATATATATCCCAAACTCTAATTAGTTCGTTCTAGTCACGAGCCCAAGCATCTCAGAAAGTTTTATCCGAATCATTCCGGCGATTCTTGAGATATCTTTCTACGGAGAATAAAACAAACACGACTGAAAACAATACGGCCGCCTTCAATAAAGCGGAGGCAATAATGTCTTTTAGAGTAACTAAATTTTAAATGCTGAGCGAAAAATGTGATTTTCCTGCATGCACGTGCGTGCGCTCACACACACAGAGGCACACACAAAGACACACACACACGCACGAACACTGATATGTATTTTCTTCGTAACTTCGATATGAGAAAAAGTGTGTAAACTTCGATGACAATGAATTGTGATTGTTTCTGACCGAAAACTCTTTACTTTTTGTTTTCTGTACCTGCTACGGTTTTCTCAAAGTATAAACACGATATTATTTATAAATATATACATAAACTGTATACATGATATAATTTGTAAAGCTATATTTTGCTTCATGAGTTCAATAAGGGCAACAACGCAACGGAAATTGCGAGGAATATTAATGCAGTATATGGAGATCGGATAATAAGCGTAAGCCAGTGTCAACGGTGGTTCCAGAAATTCCGAGCCGGAAGTTACAGCCTAGAAGACGAGCCTCGTCCTGGAACATCTGTAAAGCTTGGTGAGGACGTCCTACAAACCCTGGTGGAACGAAATCTGATTGTAACTTTTGAGGAGAAGCATGAATTTGGACATTCAACATTCATCGACAACTGCGTGCCATCAGAAAAGTCTGCAAATCGGGTCAATGGGTTGCTCACAATCTTTCCGAGTGTAATCGTGTGCAGAGAGTGTATGTGTCCTCTTCTTTGCTGTCACGTCTCACGAACGAATATTTTTGGGACCTAATAATGACTGGAGACGAGAAACGAGTTCTCTTTAAAAATGCCAAGCGCCAAAGACATTAGGTAGGGAAAGGAGAAACACCGGCACACCAGGTTAAAGAACGTCTTCACCCTAGTAAGGTGTCGTTACCTGTTTGGTACGATAACGAAGGAGATTTACCGCAAGCAGCTTGAGCGTCTTAAGTCAGCGCTAGAGGAACAACTACCATCTTTTATTTCAAGACAAAAGGTTTTCTTGCATCAGGATAATGCTCAGCCTCATACAGCGAGGATGACATTTCAAAGGCTGGAGCAGTTTGAATGAGAAACAATGCCCCACCCACCATATTCGCCTGACATTGCCCCATCTGATTATCTTTTATTACGCAGTCTCCAAAATCATTTGGACGGAAAAAATATGAATTCTGAAGACGGGGTCAGAACAGTACTGGAAGATTGTTTTTCGTCACTGATAAGTGAATTTTGGAAGAGGGGCCATACAAGTTAACCAGATAGATGGAAGAGTATTGAAAAAAACGAAGCAGAGTATTTTTAGATTAAAAAAAGAACTTTGTTTATCATAATTTTGAAATAAAAAAGAAGTATAGGGAAACCGCATTATTTATGGGATAACCCAATACATACGTAAATGATCAACAACGAGAATGAGTTCTCAACATCGCATTATTGTATAAAATATCTTCATTTGTGTATTAAGACTATCATTGGTTACAAGTGAAGAAAAATTTCTTAATACCTTTACAATTTTTGAAACTGATCACATGGAAGAATGGTGTTCGTCTCCACTTTGGATGGAAACACAAAACATCTCTTGAAATGCCTAGGCAGTTCACAAAAGTTCTCGTGAAGAAAGCAATAGATCAAGGGTCTTGGATGACATCTTTCGAGTGATTATGTCATTTGGGTTTGACCTTTGGGAAAACAAACCTGTAAAACTGTGAATTTGTTTGCACATTAGTACATTATTGTATTATATTCTGGGTATATGCCATACTCATATGTTTGTATGCTGAGGAAGTTCATTAATGAGCCATGTTTCTTCTATAGGTAGAGTTCGTATATTGTATGTATTGAATGCTCACGTTCAATATATATATATATATATATATATATATATGAGCTTTCGAATGGGAATAGATTGCTCTTGCAACGGGGATGAAATTCATCCAAATGTACACTGGTGAGAAATTGAAACGTGCGTAGGTGACATTAAATTGACTATTATATAAATAAATTGATTTTTTTCTGTGTTCGTACTTTGCAGTTTTTTATATGCGTGTGCATGTGTGAGAGTGTGTATGTGTGTATGTGTGTGTGTGTGAGTGTGTGTGTGTATATACATATCCATCATACATAATTCCTGTTATGTAGTCGTTTATATAATGCATTCTCTACACATTTGTAATTATGCGATTATTTCTTAGAACTCACTTAGAAGAATAAAAAATGAAGTGTCTCTGAATCTATTGACTGTTTTTCGCTCCTTTGCACGAATTAAATACAAATGCGTACACACACAGCCGCACACACACACGCGCACACACACATAAACGTGCCCGCACACACGCAGACACACACAACGTCACACATACACGCGTACATATATATATTTTGCGTATGTATATGTATAATATATACATGCATAATTATACAAATGTTTGCATATACATGTCCGTGTGTGTGTATGTATCTATATATGTATATGTCACACATACACATACACATATAATTTTTGTATATAGACATCCATCACAATCACATTCATGGACAAGGCCACCCAAACACACAAGTGCATACATAGCTAGGAGATGGCAAAGTGATACTGGATAGTTCAACGACTACTCACAGGCAGACAAATACATATCTACATATGTCATTCTGCAAATGCATTGAAGGCTCTGCACGCTTGCGTATATATATATATATATATATATATATATATATATATATATATATATATATATATATATATATATATATATATATATATATATATCTGTGTATGTGCGTATGTGTCTGAACTTTTTTATAAGTGTATGGAAATGATCGTTTACAATATTTAAATATGGGTCAGCTTCAAAGATCTATTAACATTGCTATCATTATGCAGCTATTACACAGGCACTACACCTACTGGCTTGAGTAACTTCCGATATCCATATTTATTATCTGCGGGTTCTACACATATGACAATTAGAAAGAGATGTCAGTAATGCTCTACTTAAGAATAATTTGGGAAATAACGGCCTAATTTTTATCAATTTTCTAAACCAATACGTCTTCCTCTACCGGTATGTTTCACAAGTTCTCTTACAACTGTCCCTTTCAATATCCCTCCCCCTGTCTCTCTGTATCTCTCTCTCCCTATCATTCTCACTATATATATACACATATATATACACATATATATGTATATATATTTATATATTTATTTATATGTACGTATATATTTATATACACACACACATATATATATATACATACATATATAAATGTATATACATGCATATATATACATATACATATATACATATATATATATACATACATATATATGTAAATATATATCTATATATATATATATATATATATATATATATATATATATATGTGTGTGTGTGTGTGTGTGTGTGTGTGTGTGTGTGT
>NC_068983.1:34318332-34332106 GCF_001194135.2 Octopus bimaculoides | reverse complement strand
ATTTATATACACACATACACATTCATGTATATATATATATATATATATATACACGTGCACACTTGTACATATATACACATATACTTACATATATATGCATGCACACACACATACACACACGCATATACATCTATGGAAAGCAAAGTTGTATAAGGATCGCTTGTAACTTTAAAACTGCATCTGGTTAAGAATGTTAAATTCCATCGTTCACCCTTAAGAAATAAACATCTAAGATATTTATATAATATTACCAAGGAAATGAACAGCGTGGGAGGCCTACTTGTTCAATCGGATAAACCTGGTAATCTGTATCATTTAAAGGTGGATCTTTACCTAAAACTACTCATGAAGAAAATACAAAAAAACAGTAATAAAATGCCATCAGAAAGGCTAAACTTGAAGCTAAAAAAACTATGGAAAAATATAACTTACAAATGAAGCCTGAGTCTTTAAGCACATAGCAAGCCCGTTTTGTCTTAAAGGACCCCAATCCTAACTTCTTCAATTACCCAATTCTCAGTCTTATCTGCCCCTCTGATATCGGTATACTTAGCAAAAATATTTTTCATAAGTACATTCCGTAGTTAAAGAAAAAAAAAATTAAACTTAACATATGGTTTATCTTGTTCCCAGTTTTGGAAGAGTTCAACTCTATCGGTAATAAACTAAACACTAAATTTATCCAGTTCGATATCTGTAGTTATCTTTCCCCTGTCAACCCCATCATCCTTAATAAAGCCCTGTAGCTCGCGCATAATAAAGCTGGCCTCCCCTGGGATGAAATTGATGTTGTTTTAACAGCTAGAAAATCTATTATTAAATTTGATAACAAACTTTGTGTTCGTAAAGATAGTCCTGACTGCTTTGATATACCTACAGGGTCTACTGACACAGATCAAATAGCTGATTTGGTCGGTATTTATATTCTATTAAAAATGGCTGACCATTTCCCATATGTCCTTGGTGGTTTATATCGAGGTGAACGCTTCCTTTACCTGCAAAATATTTCTAATAAAAACTACAAAAGTTGATTGAAAAAAGGTTAATTTCTTTGACCGTACACTCAACTTAAATACAACCTTATATTTCCCATACCATAAGCTTTTAACCAACCTAAAATACATCAGTAGTTTCAGCAATCACCCTACTAATATAACAAAACATTTTGTTAATCTCTAAAACATCCATCACTGCTAACGTTTTCAATAATAACGCGGATTTCTATATTTCAGCCTGATATAATTCAGGATTTAAGGAACAAATTCAGTATTATAACCATTTTGGAACTGGTTTCACATCTAATTTTCTGGATGCTACTAATGTTAATAATAATAATAATAATAATAATAATAATAATAATAATAATAATAATAATAATAAAGATAATGATTTACTAAAGATGATCTTACGTTTATCCGAACAGAGAAATCTGTACTGTTCTTAGAATAAAAAGGATGTTTACATATTCGAATATACAGGGAGAAAAGAAAAGATAGGTATTCACAGAAGTTGTATATATTACAGTTTTTAAAGCTGATCTTTTGAGCGTCCGGAAACTGATATGTAAGTTTCTGAAGTTATTTTGAGTTGCTCCCAGCAAATTGTAGATATTCCAGTCCGGGACCAGAGGGAGTTCAAGGCTACTGGATTAAAAAGATTAGGTGAATGTCATGCACAACTTAACACCTTGTTAAATGCCAACTAAGTAATACCAGAGTGGTTAGCAATGCTGTGTATTGTCTGTGCTGTACCTGAAAAATATCGAAAAAGGCAATGCGTTAGACAATTACAAGCCGATATCTTGCTTGCCACTTATGTTTCTTAAGTTATTTTGAGTTACTCCCAGCAAATGTACTTGCTTTGCAAGTACATCTTCGTAACATATATATATATATATATATATATATATACAGCATATGTTACACATTAATTTTATCATACCTTGATACTGTATGGACTAAGGTCCCCGTTGATAGGCCGCTAGTATTAATACAGTGTTAAAAGTTACGGTGTGCAAATTAGGGACTCTGTCATAGAGTAACTGCTGTATTTGTTGAGTTTATAAACAGTTTAGCTGCTGGGTTCTCTGGGACAGTCAGAATGACGTGGACACCTCTGAATAGAACCCAATATGGTTTGAAAGTCGACTAAGGTTGGCATTTTTTTCAATGGTAGGAGAAATGGCTACAATTTGCCCTGTTTAAATTATACCATATGTGACACACACACACACACACACATATATATATATAAATCACTGAAAGAGATACACACTCACGTACGTATATACTTACATATATAGCATATACACACGTGGATAGTGGACATAGATTCATGTGCGAAAATGCAATAAAATTTGTAAAATGTATGAACAAGACAGCCAAAATAGAAAGAAACCCTTTATATTATCATATAAGAGGGAGAAGCATAATTCAAGTGAAAATAGGAAGGAGCGAAAGTAGTTGAGTCCTTTTATCCTGTGAAGACATTTGTTAACTGTTAGTAGCTATTTAACGTAGAGGTGAAATAATTATTATAACTAGAGGACTTGAAGCTTTCGTTTATTAAATATATATAGTTTAATGTAATAGGTGGGTAGATTGATTGAATTATTTCTATATTAATATTATTCAGGGATTAAATGATATAAGTTATATTAATGTGAGGTGGTAGACGTATTAGATAAGAAGGAATCGAGAAAATACGCTTTAGGAGTGATTAGCAAGTTTTCATAATGATTATCATTAATGAATTATGAGATGGCTAAACAAGGCAGAGATAAGGTGTTATATTATCCTACATTATGCAGTATATTACACGAACTATAATTATGTTTGAGAAAATGCAATCAAGAAAACAAATTTTTGGAAATCTCGTTAGCTCTGACGAAGCTAACGAGAAATTCGTTAGGTGGAATTGCTTGAAATGACTAATCCCACATCGTATGGTGTCTATTATGACCTTTAAAATCCTTGTCAAGGTAGAGTTTGGTTATTCGGCAGCTACTGAGGATGTGCTGCAGGGTTCATCCCCACATGTACTGGTGAAGAATGGAGACTCGAATTTTCTCCAGTGAAACAAATTGGTAAGGCTTCGTAAGACATCATTAATTACCTGAATTAGGAATTTTATCCTGTTGAGCTCCAATTGCTCCCATCTTAACTATGTATACTGGCGCCTTATCCTAAAAGTATTCCTTTTCATTTAAGTATTGTACCAGGAACTCTTTTTCAAGATTTATTACTCCCCGCATTCCATAATTTTTAAACGAAATGTCTTTCTGTATTTTATTATCCACATCTATATTTTTATCTATCCTCCATTGTATTTATATATGTATATATTTATGTGTTGCATATTTTTAACATTCATATATACTTTTATATTTCTATAACTGTATATTTTGAATGTATTAATATATATTTTAGACTATTCTTTTTATTAAAACCATATATGTATGCACCAATCGTAGTCTGCCTGAGTTGAACTTCATCCCTGTATTTCCTGAATTTATCTAGCGTCAATGGTTTGACTCGAGCACTTTCACGCTTTCTATGATTTTCTAAAATAAAGTTATATATATATACATATATATTTAAATGAAATATTCAAACACTGAGATTTGAAGTTAGATGTCACTACTGTTCATATCATCTGTCGATAAATTCAAAATTTGATGATATCACCAGTAGTAGCATTGGTGGAATGCAGTTATGATAGCTTTATGGAGCTATGAAATATCGTAATGATGCTTAATGAGCATCTACCTGCTAGAAATAAGAGCCAAGTCTTAAATAATCCACCGTAGCGCACCAACATAACAGAGAAAAGCAGTATGCGAGGAAAACAGACCGAATTAAAACATTTAACAACACAAATAAAAATATTATGCAATTACGGATATCCACAAACCGGGTTTCTGCTTTTGGTTATTCAACCTTGAGCTTCGTCAGTGTGGATCACCAGTTTAAATTCATGACTGTTCACTTTAGTCTCTGACTGTGCAACTGGTTTTGTTTTGCGCCAAAATCAGAACACATGGTGCGTAAAAATATTTAAATGAAATATTCAAACACTGAGATTTGAAGTTAGATGTCACTACTGTTCATATCATCTGTGGATAAATTCAAAATTTGATGATATCACTAGTAGTAGCATTGGTGGAACGCAGTTATGATAGCTTTATGGAGCTATGAAATATCGTAATGATGCTTAATGAGCATCTACCTGCTAGAAATAAGAGCCAAGTCTTAAATAATCCACCGTATACGTATACATATATACATATATACCTATACATGAATGTACAAAAGTAAGTGAGGTGCTGTCCAGTGAGTAAAATTTTAAATGAATAAATTTTTCTTTGTTCACCATTTCCCTGCTTTGCCAACAACCTGGACTTAACCTTTGCCCTAGCTCTCAAATCTGACCCTATATTATGTCTGTCTGTCTGTTTTATTTTCTCTCAATCTCATTCACTTTCTCTCTTTGTCTCTGTGTGTTTGTCTGTATGTCTGTCTCTGTCTGTATATCTGTCTCTGTCTGTCTGTCTGTCTCTCAGTGTGACTATGCTCTACCATACATATCTTTCCTATAATGCCAGGTTTCTGTTCATATCTGTTTCTTCTTTCTTTTGTCTTCCATGTACAAAAATTATTTCTATCTTATACAACAGTCCAGAAATCAGCGGAAAGACACAATCGATTCTATCGATTCCCGCATTTTAGTGAAAGTTATTTCTCAATTTCTAATGCCGAAATATAATGAAATGAGACGTTCCAAAATAAGGCAATCCATTTTATTTTCCACTCTGAAACGTCTGTCTATTCAAATTTTTCTTATATTTTTTTACAAATCATCAAGCAACTGGGCATATTTCAATCGCATATTCTAGACTGAAAAAAAAAAAAAAAATCCACGTACCTTACATAAAATAATCTATGCAGCGATTTAACTATCCTATAGTATTTTGAACCATCTTATTTTGTGTATGCGTATACTGGCCATTATCAAACACTTGTTTATGCTTACTAATCAATAATGTTTCATTCTTTCACTATTTATTGCAGTTAGGGTTATTATTGTGAAGATGTAGATTTTGCTTTCTCATAACATAGAAATGACCTTTTCGAATTCTGCTCCTCATTTGTTTGTTTTTATTAGTATTGGACTCCAAATTTAGATTTAAAAGATTGCTTAGAATATTAGATTCGGCATTTTTTCCGTATTGCGCTCATAATAATAATGTTCCCGAATGATTAATGATATAAGTTACAGAGAGAAAAATATTTCCTGCCGGCGTTTACGTCTCGCAACGTAAAGCATTATCGTTAATATTATTAGGATTTTATAATTTTTAAATGTTAAGTATATCATCATCATCATCATCATCATCATCATCATCATCATCATCATCATCATCATCATCATCATCATCATCATCATCATTACTGTTCTTATGGTTATTATAGTTGCATTGCTGCTGCTGTTTTTGTTGCCATTATTAATTAGTATTACTCATACTATTATTTTAATATTATTACTATAGTCGTTATTATTATTCTTGCGTCTTCTTGCCTTATGTATGTGTGTGATGTTTGTGTGTATGTATGTATGTATGTATGTATGTATGTATGTATGTATGTATGTATGTATGATTATTATTAATTTTATTTTAATAGTTCAGATATTCTTTAACATGCAAAAAACAACATACATTTGCACAATATCAAACATAAAGTTTTAATTTGCTTTTCGTTTTACGTTATTCCTTACTTGCTGTGTTTCATTTGAATTATTTTCTTTAAATTTTACATGATTTCTATTGCTAATGCCTATATCGACAGCTAATTAGTAGTATATCCATTTCTAACTAATGGAATTGTGATAATATTAATTCGAATTCTTAATTAGCGACCAAAGCTTTATCAGAAATTAATCTATTTAATGCGCAGCTTATTATTTTCAGTTTCATAATTTCTTTACTGCAAAAGCCCCTCGGCAGACATTTGGAGATCTTGCATTTCTACATAGCACCACATTAATTAAGCAAATAAGGATATGAATCAAATAAAAATAGACGCTTCTATCAAAGGAGCAGGATTATTATAGTTTAGAAGTAGAAATCGTGTAATTAACCTGGGCTTGTTAGCCATGTCAATATTTGTATAAATCTACTTAGATCGATAAACATACGCTCTTATACGTCAGTATATCACTATCAGTATACATACAAGAAAATGTTTCGTTACAGTTGGCTCGATGTTTCTGTTGCTGTCAAACGAAAGACAAATATTATTGTAAAATTTTATGCAAAAATGTGTGAAAGTAATCGTACATCAGAAATATGTGGAGTGGATTCGAATCTGTGAGGTCATAATTTGATGATGCATGGAGCTTTTTGAAAGGAAATGTTTAATTGCATAAGACAACTAAATCTTAGAGCAATGTTAATAAAAGTTTTAAAAGTAGTCCGATATAATCCGTTTTTATTAGCGGTCCTTATGTGTGAAGAGAAAACCATGCACAGCTCGTTTGCGTTTTTATATCTTGTAATAACTGCTATTATTATTCATTTGTCTAATACATTGTAAACAAAATACCGTACATTTGTCTCGTATAAATTCATTGTTGAGATTTATCAATATTTTGAATTCTTTATTAGATTCTGGCCAATTGATAGTGCATCAAATTTTATACGTACATAGATTCAATAGCGTGTCCAACTTTTGTGTTATCAGTGTGATAAAATCACATTCAATTTATCTCTACAAGTTTTCTATGGAATATAGAGCCTCACTGAAAGTTACGACGTTTATTATACGAATACGCCTTCGTAAACAATGCGATCGAAGATAGAAACATTGGTAATGGGTGTAAATGCATATTTCTGGAGTCATTTCTTCTTCAGCACCACATCCAACCCATTAAATATCCACGAACACAGTGTCTAAATATCCAGTAAGTTTAGCGATATGACACTAACAACTGGTTCAGACAAATTAATTACTGGTAGGAACACTGTATTCCGTTTTGCGACCGTAATGTACTATCAAGTATATTAGCAGTTTATCAGTGAATACTGTATCCTACGTGTGTTAGTAGTGCAAGACAATCACCAGATTTTCTATTGAATTTAGAGCCAGCGCTGAAAGTTGTCCGGCAAGCAAAAGATTCTACCAGCTCGCCACCTCATACGCACATGCATACACACATACATGTACACATGCATACTTTCATACATACATACATACATACATACATACATACATACATACATACATACATGCACTGCTCTCTCACCTGTATAATATATGCAAATGTTAAACTATAACTTATTGCATATAAACACGACGTGTATGTATATCTGATTTGTAGATTTTGCATCGTCACTTAGTTGTAATTCAGCAGAATACTGGCATCTATATAGAAGTAACTTGGCTTTTGTAAGGACTTTCATTTGGAAATAAAGAATATACTAGACAACAGACGTAAAAGGCAAACGTTGATGAAAAGAAAGTAGAAACAAAAATACAGAAAGATAAACTAGAAGCTAAAAAAGTGAGAAAATGAGAAAACACTGGATGATATCAAAACAACAAAACAAATGACAACGAGGATGAATGTTTATACAATGGAAAGAATTTATGAAATGGAAGATTTAGTTGTTAAATATGAATGAATAGAGAATAAATGTCAAATATTAAACGGCCGATAACAGAATTATATAACTTTATGTAAGTAGGGATTTGAGGTGGAAATTTACCTTACGGTCAGAGAGACAAGTTTAATAACCCTATATTCTATACTAAATAGCAAAGATATCTAGTGTAATTAAATGACTAACAATCGGTCATTATATAACGTCTCATAGAAGACTTTATTATTCTAAGTGTCATAATTTTCTCATCAAGTTTCCGCGTTAGAAGATTTCGCTCAACTGAGAAATGAAACAAAATTGATAATATGTAATTAGGATCTATACTTTAGAAGAGTTCAAATTGCTCACACAAATGTCGAAACTGAAGCTTTATTTTTCAGTTCCTTAATATATTTTAACAAAGTAGTGTCTGCCAGAATTTCTGCAAAGTACTTCTGCATATTGATGATAACATGGAATGTTTATTCTTTTGTAATTGATATATTCCCTGATCACGTTTTAGCATAAAAGATTATAAAGATTGTGACACATCTGCTATCAAGAATGAGTATGGTGTTTATTCAACTGCATAATTGAAAAGTATTAGCGATGAGAGAAAGGCAAATATTTGCGATGATAAAGTTCGAAAAAGGACTTTGCAATATCATTTACAATATTTACAGTAGCTAATCATAATATTGTGATATTTGGGAAAGTATGTAAGTACAGGTCTTGGTAACATTCTTGCAATATAGTTACTTTAAGATTGCAAGAAATAATATGCGTCAATATATTTAGTGTATTTTTTCATCTTGTGTAATTGTGTTTCTGACGTATATTATCTTCTTTTACGTAACTGTTCTAAGATAATACTTCATTAGAGTAATCTCTTACGTTGGTAAATTATTTTTAGCCATGAGATTGCGAGTAATATCTGAAGATAATTCTTTTCAGACAGCTGATGTGTACAATGAAATCCTAAGGGTATACTGTAGATCAGTAGATTTTGTGTAGACGTGGTATTGACAAGTATCGAAATTTAATCGTGTTTCCAGAAAATTACTATTTTAAAGGTAGTGTTCACTGTGAATTGTCAAGTTTCAATCTTTAAACTACTTAAGATTTTTTCTTAAATCTTTTGCTTTGCCTGTTATTCATGCTACGTAATATAATTACAAAGCCATCATTGTAGAGAGAGATTTAATATATAAATACAGATTAGTCTAAAAAAAAATTCTATTGAGTTTTCGTCTTCATATTGACCAATAGTAACAATGGCCATTTTTCTTTGACAACAAGATATTACAAAAATATAAATGCTATTTTGTGTAATGTTTTTAATATGGTACTCAGTAATACGAATCTATGTGCTGATAACAGTTAATGTTTTCGGGGAAAAGGCTTGTTAATTAAACGGTAATAATCAGTGTTTTTAAATATTTTTCAATCAGTAGAGGATGCAAAGTTACACGAGTGCTGAGAGTTACGTGTATGATATTTATAAAACTGATAGCAATAAGAGACGAATATATACAGAGGGAGAGAGAGAGAAAGAGAAGGGAGAGAGAGAATGGGGATGGAGAGAGAGAAGTGATATTGTCAAGAATAGAGATGTGGCAAAAATGAACAGAATGAAGGGAACTGCTCACTTTATGGAGTTGGTTATTGAACAAAAATAGTGTGGTGAGGGTTCGTACGTCTTTGATCAGATTGATGCATAATCTGTGTGGTTCGTTGATTTGACCTTGATGGCGATACTCCCATATCACGAGTATTAGTCATCTGTCTATCAATATCTTTTGTATACGCGTATTTAATGTTCTCATTTCACATGTTGCTTCAACGTATAAAAAACGTAATAATTCAAGGCTTTAGATTAAAAACTATAAGACCGCTTGTCTGGATGAATTGAGGTGTTTGTTCAAGCTCCCTGGAATCTGAGTTCAAATATTACCATGTCCTATTTCAATAGTAAAAATAAACTGTCTTCCAGTTTAATACCACAACGTGGAACAAGTTTCTTGTTTGAATAAACTTTCTTCTTAGATGTGTCGTAGGCTCTGTGACTAGAAGCTAAGGAAATATTGCTGACAACGATATCAAGCTTATGACATGCTATTCTAGTTAGCGTCGATGTCATGATATTTATTGTCATCAAGATTCCTCAAAACTCATGAAGCTACTGTGAATGACACTTTCTCTGCAGGTTTCCTATACGAATCTTAAATTCCGCCTCTTTCTTTCTTCTTTCTTTCTTTCTTTCTTTCTTTCTTTGTTTGTTTATTTGTTTCTTTCTTTCTTTCTTTTTTCCTTATCTTGACGCAAGGCCTGAAATATTGGAGGAATGAGCTAGGCGATGACATCGATCCCACTTCTCAACTAGTTGTTATTTTCCCGACACCGAAATGGTGAACGGCAAAGTCGACCTCGGCAAAATCTCAACTCAGCAGAACCGAAAGAAATGCCACTAGACATTTTGTTCGACGTGATGACGAATTTAGCAGCTCACCACTTTAAATTATATAGAAAATTAAAATTCACGTGGATCCGGTTAAAGTAGAATTGTTTGGAATGACAGCACAACATCACTAGAGATTGCGTCATTTATTTTAAAACGTAAAAATCAGTATTTTCCTTTCCTAAAACTCTTGGAAATTGTTCTACTCAATAGAACATATTTTTATTCAGTGTGTAGGTTAAGGACCACTTGACAGTGTTAGATCCGTTTCAGAGCTGATTAAAAATATTAAATGGAAAATATTGTAAACAGAGCATATGTGTTTGTGTGTGTGTGTGTTTGTCTGTCGGTCAGTCTCTCACTTTGTCTGTCTGTCTGCCTCTCTCTGTGTATGTATGCATATATATATATATATATATATATATATATATATATATAATAGATAGATAGATAGATAGATAGATAGATAGATGTACATATATATGTGTTTGTGTGTGTGTAGTACCATAATATTAAGAAAAGCATTTAAATTGACCGCTGTGATTATTATCAATCTATGAATATATATCCTTCAGTAATTGCATTCTGAATAAATACAAGAAAAGCTTTATAGCAGTTGCTAGAGTAGAGGTAAAAGAGAAAACCTTATAGCCGCCATAACATGCAATGCTGAAAGTTTACAAAGATTTGAAATTTTATTATATGAGATAGCTTTTCAGTGGAATTTCTATGAAATTAATGTGAATTTGATTTAATTAATAGCTAAATTTCACTAGAAAGAGGGTACTCTTTGTAGAATTCTGCCGAACACTGCCCTGTATTTTGTTTTCGTTCTTGAGGACATGGCCACAAAATTTATAAGAGTGGGCAATTTCATTCTGTGATATTCATACTTCGCTCCAACATGTCACGCTGTCCACCTCTCTGTCTACAGTGTTAACTGACGCCCGCAAACATGAAAATATGCAGTATTCCCTACATCATACGATTGAAATTTTTAAAGTACTACTCCAATTTTTTACTACATTTCTTTGCATGCTTTTATATTTCTTATATAAATAGCTGGTTATGTGCGGTGAGGTTTATTACATCATAGAACGTTAGTTACGCACCAGTAATCAGGAGTCTCCGGTGGTTTATGAAAGATGTTTATTTGTACGATAACACTATTAATTAGAGTATGATATTATATAAAACCATCTTATTCATCTTATTTTATTTAGCGAGGCAGCAGCATCCATGTCACCAACTGAATCACTGCATGACCTATTATAGCTAGCATGAAATCACTGTTATACTGCATTAGATTGTTATCTGAGGCAATGAGGTTTTCGACGTGATCATCCCTGACGTTTGAAAGACGTGAAGCATGCAATGACCCTAGGAAACATTTCAGACGGTGTGCCCCTGTATGAAAACAAAAATAATGTAAAATTATTAATCAGATACCTCTGTTAAAATAAAGATAATTTTGCTCCTTATAAATCATTGCATGAACAGTGTATACATATGTTTTATGCATTTGACATACAGTAACTCTTTGTATTGTTAAAGAGGAAGAAACCTCATGTGAAGCTATTGCAACCAATATTTGATTTGTGCCTGAACGTTTGCCTGTCTTCAGCTCATAAAATCTTGAATTCTTTGCATGCTTGAAAATATACAAAGATTGTTGTATTTCACTATTTTAAAATGATTTATTGCGATTTTTTTTGCTATATATATATTATATTACGCATATCAAAGAAGACCAAGCTCGTGGTATATTTGTGTTCGTGGTGTATGGAGAATATATCACCTACACAGCGCCTCACTAGTAAGTATGACACAGCTGATCTCCTGTCTAAACATCCTGTATAGATCAAGAAGTTTTAATAACCGAAATGAATAAAAGAAATATATATATATATATATATTATAATACTCGAAGTCACGTATCTTCGAATTTCAGAATATGACTTGCACCAATTCAGTTTGCATTATATTCTCTCGTTGACCATAAGACACGTCAAAGCTTTATATTTGGACATAATAATGAACAGTTTCATAGTAGATATGTTTCTTCCCGGGAACAAATAAACCCTACTACACAATCTCATTCTCCCTACTCACATATTCAGTTACATATCTGTATAATATTTAACCCTTACATGATGGGAGAAAAATTCATACAAATTCGTATGACCTTCACGCAGGTAGTCGTATGAGACGTGATGCAAATCAAAGTGAATACCCCGCCAGGCCAACTGTAAAGCTGTTTTGAGCCCCATTATAAGTTATACTATTCGAAATACATCGCCAATCCAATCCAGATAGCTGTCAACTTTCATTCGTAGTTTTCTGTTGATAGACCAGCATATAGAATTCAAAGCTATATTTCTACTTCAATGAACTGAAGAATAATTAAGGAACGAGATAAAAGTAATCGGATTTATTTACCATCAGTATGACAAAAGCTTAATGGCTCAGAAGAGGGATAATCAAAAAGGTCGATAATTTCAATTCCTGAAGTTTTGCGAATGTGAAGTTTCGGGGATTTGCTTTTCTTTTAAACGGGAGGTGAGTGAAATTAAGTGGTTTACGTAGTAGTAAGTCTTTTGGTTTAGCTCATGCAAATTATCTTCACTGTTGTAACAAAATTACCGTATATCTAATAAGTATTTTGTTCATTATATTCTCATTTCAAACGTTTTACCTCGTATAATGCTGAAAAACGTTTCGGTCCGATTGATTTCACCAGTATATCAATGCATATTATGACGATAGCTTTGATCAGTAAGACACGACTCTAAAGAGGTTGTAAAGCAGAATATTATAATTATAAAAACGACAGAATTACCCGTATATAACGGTCTAACTCGTTTAATAGTTAAGTAGTTAGACTCCGCAATTATTTTACTTTGAATATTCTATCACTTTCATAATTTTGTATTATTTCATCACATCTTATTGCTAAAAAAACAATGGGCAACTAAGACTGCCTGTTTACGCTGATCTATTTCAATAGCCACTTTAGCAATTAGCTATTCTTCAACAACATCCTAACGGAATCGAATTGATTTTGTACATGTTTTCTTTATACTCTTCCACCAATATCGCCATAACTACTCTAACCGATGCAAGAATGTATTCCCATCTAAGCTTTATCCAACACAACAAAGGCATTTTACGCTCCATTACTCGACAACATGATAAGTTCCCAAAAACAAACAAAAAGGAAAGAAGACAACAAAAATACTCATAATTAACTTTACATAATCCCAAAATGATTGATTTGCAAGGAAATTATTAAATCAAACTACATTAATCGTTTCCCAACAGACACGTAACAAAGTAGCATACTAAATTCCTTCAGTCAACTGTACTGAACGCTTTAGCAGTGTAATATTATTAGCCGTCTATCTAACTTCATTTGATGCGTTATAGTATATAGAACTGTGAGAAAAAGAAAGTGAAAGAGTGTTATACATACACATATATTCATATATTCATATACATACATACATACACACACACACACACGCACACACACACACACATATATATATATATATATATATATATATATATATACATACATATATACATATATATATATACATACACACATACATGCATATGATATATATATATATATACATATATGTATATAAATATATATATTTATGTATATACAT
>NC_068983.1:34306995-34318251 GCF_001194135.2 Octopus bimaculoides | reverse complement strand
TATATATATATATATATATATATATATGAATACGTATAGAGAGAGAACGAGAGAGGAAGAGAGACGGAAAGACAGAGAGAGGGTGAGGAGAAGAAAGTGGATATAGTGAGACACCAAGATGGCAGAAACGTATATAGCACTGCTGGGGATGCACACAGAATTACTTTATTTCATACAATTAGATATTCACTGAGAATTAAGAATTATATCTATGCCGTGAAAAGTTAATATAATACATACATACATACATACATACATACGTGTGTGTCACTGAGTGTGTGTTTATGTATGTGTGTGTGATAAATATCAATGAATGGGATTCGAGATATCATTTTTATTACCTATTTCACAATCGTTTCAGCAAATTCATATTTTCACTAATATGTTCAGTCAGGAGGTATTGGTTTAATCATGTATAATATGTTGATTATTCTTCATATCATATAAGCGAATTCCTATTTCAGAAGTTCGTAAAACCTAATGTGCAGATAAACCCCTATAATTAGTACAATCTTCACCTTTTAAATCGCGTAGGTACGCATAATATTAAGGTATTTAGGTCCTTTCAAACTTGACCACTGAGTTTACATGTTCTCTTCAAAACACCTGTTGCTTTCTATAAATGAAGTGACTGAATGTATCGCTTTGATACACTTGTCCTGCCAGGTCACTGTTGATGTGTTTTGCGACCAGAATCAAAAGAAGAATGTTTTATTACATCCGACGAGATTCATATCTTCATAGAAATAAACAATTAATCGCAAGAATGTTCTCAAACACACATATTTAGATACATACATACATACATGCATGCTTACGTACATACATACATACATGCATGCTTACGTACATACATACATACATGCATGCATACATACATACATACATACATGCATACATTCATGCATACATACATACATACATGCATACATACATACAAAGTGCTTCCCTTGGCCAGGTTTGCAGTTTGCATACATGAAGGAAGCTGATAATATCATAAGACTTGGAAGGCAGTAAAATGTGACAACCGATGCAGACCTTTTGGAGCTAACACCAAAGATATCACCCACATCATAAGCAGTAGTCTGAAGACGTCATCACACTATTATCTACAGATGAGACATGACATTGTAGCTAGGACACTACATAATGAAATCTGTAGGAAGGATGAGCCCGAAGACAAAGAAATAAGAACTCATAGTATGGATGAAGCCATAAGAAGCAGTATGGAAGAAGTCACTCTTAATAAATAGGTGTACCGGCTGAATGTCCCAGTGAAAACCTCAATAAAATGTAAACATTTTATGTGACGTATTAATTTGGGAAATAGAAGAGAAATTGTGTACAGCTGCGGAAACCAGGTGCCCAGCGGATGTTAACATAAAGCTGAAGATCAATGAACTATTGAGAACTCTGAAGTTACTCTACCCAGATTACAAGTTCAGGTTTATACCTCTAATTATTGGGGCACTGCGATGTGTAATACATTACTTAAATAATAATCATGAGAAATTAGGCTTCTCAAAAGCAGGAAGGAAAAAGCTAATTCGAAGACTACTGAACCAAACCAGCACTGGAACTGCAAAAACTTGTAAAACTTTTCAGAAATTTATCATTGAAGAATATATGAGCATGTCTAGATATGTAAGTATATGCATAAGAAGACATACATAAAACAAAACATACAGATCTGCACGTATACATACATACATACATACATACATACAAAAATACCCCGTTCGCGTTGTTGAAATTCCAATGAATGAGCCTTGGGTCTAGGTTAGAAACCGGCTCTTTGTTGACACGAAATCTTGAAATCAAGCTGAATAATGCCATACGTACATACATACACACATAAATATATACATACATACATACATACATACATACATACATACATACATACTAGTCGTTTCCTGTTTTATCTACTCCGCGTTTCGAAGATAAGGACAAGCGCGACTTAATTAAAACAGTCCTTCCCGCAAAGCAAATTAAATAAAATTTGGGATTTTTTGCGGAGGGTGAAAGTGGTAACAAAAGCAGGATAGTGAGAACAAAACAGTAAAAACAAACGGTAAGAACTGTTAAGCCAAGTCCATCTGAAAAGGTGAACGCTTGGAAAAACGGCTTTAGGAAGGAAGTGGAAGAAAGAAACAACTGCCATTGGTCACGTGTGAGCAACGAGAGTCAAGGAGGAAGAGTGAGAGAGGGGGGGGGCTGTGAAGGAGAGAGGAGAAGAATTCGGAAAGGGTGAGAGAGAAAGACAGAAAGGAAGAAAAACAAGAGAGGGAGATGATAGACAGAAAAGAGATAGAATAAGAGTGCTCATCACAATTATAAAGATAAAATACGTACATACATTGTGCATGTTGCGGTCAAGAGCTTTGCGAAACTTCATTATACAACATTAGATTTGGAATTCTGGCATCAAGACTCACATGACCAACACAGCTCATATAGTGACGTTGGATGGACTCATTGGGCTTTGCATTGACTCTTTCTAAACCCTCCGAGTCAAGGGTGTGAGTTATCCAATCGATGTCCTGGAGGTTTCCTAAATACTTCTGTTGGATGCCCTCAATTGTTTTGAAGTAGTATCGATGCACTATATATATATATATATATATATGTATGTGTGTGTGTGTGTGTGTGTGTGTGTGTGAATACTTTTTTATTCTTTTATTTTTTATACATTTCAACGGAAAAGGTGTGGCCATGTTAGAGGATCGCCATTGTAATCACGAAATCATATATATGTATATGCATACGTGTACGTGTGTGTTTGTGTGTGTGAGTGTGTGTGTGTGTGTGTGTGTGTGTGTCTGTGTGTGTGTGTGTGTGTGCGTAAGTCCTCTAAGAGTTCATAAGTCAGGAAAAAATCACTCGTACATGTATCAATAGAGTGGGTGGATTATCCGACGTGAACAGTATCATATGTCGATTATGGACGAACTTACCAATCGCTTTCACGCTAGGGGCACAACGTGGTATTCGGTAACAATCCGACTATATAACCCTCCGCTCATCAGAGGTGGCCGTTATGGAATGAAATATGGTGAACGCTCTCTATTGTTGAAGGTGAATAGACACATCCGGTTTGTGGTTGCAATTAACAAGATGATAAAACGAAACTATTGAATTAAGATTTATGACCCTTAATATCAAATGATCGCCACTAGGGTGGGTATGTTGCAATCTTGGTAAGAGTTTTCTGGAAATATTTGTGGGAAATGTATGTGTCCTTAATGTTGGCATTCAGCAGGAAATGGGAACCGTATATGTCTATTCACCTGCAACAATAGAGAATAGTCACCATATTACATTCTATAACGGCTAACTCTGATGAGCGCGTTACGTAATCAGATTACTATCTTACACTCCGTTGAATCCCTACACAAAACCGATTGGTAAGATTGGCCATAATGGATATATAATATTGTACACTTCGGATTACACACGGGCGCGCGCGTATATGCATTTCTACACATGCAAATACATACGCATAGGTATAACACCCATATGTTCATAGTTTAAATTTAATATGCAAACACTTGTACATATTTAACATGTGTAAATACAAGCGATTTAAGCCATATACATATAACACTTCACAGATCTAAGTAACTTTTTTATTTTCTAATTCGTTTCTTCATCTATATATACGCAGCCGCGCCTGTGCAGACGCGCTCACACACAAATGTACGCACTTTCTCAACGGTAAAATCAATAGGTAATTGTAAGTGCTCATATTTACCAATTTACATTTATTTATCTCTTCAGAAGTATTCATATACATGTACATTCAAACCCACCCAATTATAAGCGAATGTAGAAGTGTGTAGTCGATGCGTATATACTGTAAAGATAAAGAATGATTCATAATGAGATTTCCCTTTCATAATTAACAGATACTCCTGTATTTTCTTTTACTCAAAGCCAGGAACTTTACAGTATCCCTTCCTATGCACTTAAAAATATGCCACTTTAATATCGTTATTGTAGAACACTCAAGGTATTCATACTACATTGGTAATACAAGACATTTCTAGTTGCCTAAAATGACTGTCGCCTCATTGTTTTCAGACGCTTCGTTGGACTTATGTTCACAACACATGAAAGACTGCTATTTATCGTAAATTTTACACCAAATGTATCTAAGTTTATGTACAGAATCTCATGAAATATGTAACTGCAGTAAGATGTAGATGTCCCAGTAGTTTAATATAATTTATATATGCATACTTTTGGTAAATTAATACATTTGAAACACATTCCACCATGGCTTGAAGTAGTTCCTATTTAATTTAGCCCAATCTCACGAAATAAACTGTTCAATACGATGAACTAAGATGTTCGGTCTCAAGATAATGGATGTCAACTTTGTACCGTCTCTTTAACCCACATTTCTTTCGTATAAATATTCAGATATATATGGGAGTGTATGTTTTTATGTATTTTACTGATTTGTAAATTGATTGAGTTAGCTCGGGAAACAATTTGAGTTGACAGAGGATTTTTGACAAAATGTAAATAAACTGAATTTTATTAGTTAGAAATCTCTATTTTCTCCTTATAATATATATATATACTTTATTTAAAAGCAGCAGAAATATAACAAAAGACTGTTACTCTGAGTTTCACGTTCCCGTTCATCGGACAAAACTGCTCTTTATATAGTTGTTCCTTAACGCTTCTTCCTGAGATACGCATATGAGTGTTCTTGTCTCTATCATCAGGACATTCCTCTTTATTCAGAGCCACCAGTCCTCTGTATCTGTTTTGGCGTTCACACCTCTTGCAAAATAACCGTGTGTTTCTTCCTCCCATTCTTTTTCTTTCAATTTGTTCATCTGTTCTTTAGATTTTTCTTTAGTTAACAATTTTCAGTTTTGATGACAACGAAATTCTACTGGTGTTTCAACAGTGGTTCCACGATATTTTTTTATATACCACCGTAAGTCGTTTTTGTCTCTTCTCCGTCAATGTCCTGCCAACTGATCAAATCTTTCCCGCCTTTTCTTCTGGGCTAGTACAGACTATCGGTGTCACTCTTAGGGTGGATGTCTCCGTGTACTGTCAACATTTTTCTGGTCTTGGTATCCATTTTCTTCACTTCTCTTTTTTTGCCATTTTATAATTCTCGCTTCATACCGAAGTGATGCTATCGCCCACGTATTAACTACTTAGATTTTATTCAATCCAGTCAATTTTGGGCCCAATACCAACCTCAAATTTCGGAAATACTCCATCCTCAGTTGCTCTGACATTTCCTTTAACATTATCTCATTGAACTCTAATAAACAAAGGTATTTATGTACTTCCGTTTGAATTTGTTTAATCAAGTCTTTATTCGGCAATTCTATCCATGCTAGGGACGGTACCTTGCCTCATGTTAGACTATTCCGCACTTCTTGAGTCCAAATTCCATTCTAGTATCAGTACTAAAACAATGGACCGTGTTTACCAAGGAACTCATTTGTGTCTCATCTTTGTCATACAGTCTCTAATCTCCCATGAAGAAGAGGTGGTTGATTGTTTGGATTTTCATTTAGTTGGTACCCCAGGTTCATTTTCCTGAGTACCAAGGTCAGAGAACAAAATGGAACAGAGATAGGTATTACCCTGGAAAATCCCTCTCCTTATACCTAGGGTGCCCAAGCTTTTTCCGTAAGATGTCAGTTCAGTTTCCATCCAACCATAGTTCTCTTCAGGAAACTCGTTACATTCCTCGCAATTCCAAACAGATCTATGGACTCGATGATCCACAAATGTGGAATCATGAATCCAGGCCACCTCCAGATTTGTTCTCCTTCGTTTACAATCTTGCATTGCCCTTTTGTCTGTCAACAGTTAATCCTTGGTATCTGCCTCTCCTTCTACAGCCTTATTATTCCGTCGGTGATATATCGTTCTCATCAAGAAATTTATACAGTTCTTCTGCAATTCCTCCTGACAGTAACTGCTTTATTATTATTGTTGTTGTTGTTGTTTAAGATGTCACATAGTATTCAATATTGTGATGTTGATTGAAGATATTGTGTTAACCGGGGCTTTGTACTTTCTGCCAAGTCACAACAAGGACTTCAGATAAATCGTGCTTAACGAAGTTTGCGTACAGTTCCAAGTAAAGCCGATTTTCGCAATACACCAAGATTGGAGGGATATTTCTCAAGTGCTCAGATGTTTCTTCAGGTTGGGAGATATTGCACTCAATGCTCCGATGACAACAGGAACAAACTTTATGTTTGATTCTAGAAGCTACCACATCTTACTGATCTCAATTTTTAGGTCCCCATATTTGCCGACCTTTTCTCTTTCTTTCATGATACGTTGATCTATCACTGCGACTTCGAATATTAGGCACTCTCGTTTGTCCCCCCCCAAAAGGAACGAATATCATCACTCATGCATATTCCCAGGACATATAGCGATGCTGACTCTTAATCCAAAATGCACCTTGGTCCTTTGTAACTCTGACTGCTATATGTTCGTGGATGTACATAAGAATACTTGAAACGTCGTTGCATTGAATTGTATATTGCCTATTTCAGCTCACTTCCAGGTCCTTGACTGCTTCAGATACTTTTGTATTATCTGTATACCTATTGAGGTCGACTCTCTGAATGACTGAGCGCATATCTGAGAAAGCCCCTACGAACATTAGCTGTCCCAACAGAGCTGGATGCGACTATTTGATATATCTTATATATCTTCCAAAAGCAACAAGTCATGCACCATTCTGCTTCTTCTCTGACGATACCAAGATCAAGCAAATTATGACATATCAACTATGATAGTCGTTGTCGACGCCTAGGCCACTGTGGTAAAGTATTGCAGTAGTTTATAAGAGCTTGTATGTTCATAAAAGAATAGCTGGAAAACCGTTAGGCACCCCGCTGAGTACGAATTCCATTCAAATGGTCAATATTACATTTTATTTTAGATGGATGTAATCGATGGCTGTCTCTTCCCTGTGTAGATTTGCGAAGTTGAAGAACTCATCTGTCTTGCATATTTGTATACTTATAAGTGGAGAAGTGAAAACATTTTAGAAATGTTTACTGAATATTTCGCTTAACTTCATGGGGTCAGCGTCGTCTTTGAAACAGTGTCCTACCTTGTAGCGTACAGAAGCAGATACTCTAGCAAATTTGTAAACGGCCGTGGGTTTCGGTTTTATTTTTGCAACTGCCCTGGTTTCCCTTTCTTTTTCATGAAAGCGTCTGGGTTGTATTTTTTATTTATAAAATTGCCTTTTTATGGTTGGACTTCTACTTGTCATTATGTTTATATTTAAGTGATGTGAGACCTTTACATTTTGTCTCACAATGACTCTACTATGTCGAGATATAATGTTTTCGCGTGTGTTGGCTGTTTTGTCTAGGACAAACTTAAGTAATAAAGCTCGCATTTTTGACATAAATATTTTGAGTTTCACGTCAATGTCATTTACATTTTTATAATCAAACCTGTTCTGTCAATCCCTTATAATAATAATAATAGAAAATAAATGAATCGTTGTTATAGTACGGGGAAACGAAACATAAATTTGACATTATAATTAAATTCTATACTAACACAACAGCCATCACTACAGATCACGAACAAAAGTTTATTAAAAGCAATGTTTGGTGAATTATGAAATATTTCTTCTATCAAAGAAATATAGTTAATGATTTATTCACCGAGCTGGTTAACGATATATAAAGGGAAATACTAAATCATTTATCATTACTTTTTTTTTTAATCAATGGTCAGCATTCAGCCATTTTCGTCACCTTTTAGTTTAGATCTGCTTGCAGACAGCTTTGATGTTTTATGAATATTCATGCAAAGGCGATGTTTCGGGTTAGTGTGTTTCAATGGCAATTCTATTATTTCCATTTGACAAAGACAGAAGACGGGAATTCGACATTTCGACCTGAATATTGGAAACTTTCACCCTGAAGCTTCACATGAAATAAATAAATTGAAGTAATAAATGATAAAGAATTACCGAACAATCAATATTTATAAGAAATAGGCAATTAATCACGAAAGAAATCGAAGATGAAAAATTTATATTGAAACTATTTGTCACCTAAAGAATGTAAACGTTGATTTTCGACTCATTTGTTATTCACTACGAATATGACATTAGTGGGGAATATCCCCGTTTGAATTTTGACGAAAGCTTAAAGGTGATGCTTTCCATGTAACATTCATCTACTGACACCATTAAACATATACATCAATTTATTTACATGTATTCGTACAGATGCCAAAAACTTACAAGTTATTTATGAAAACTCTTTATCTCTAATATTACTGTGAATCCCATAATTCATTATTTGTATGGCTATCGCTTGAACACTTCGCTTTCGTTTCGTGTATCTAGAGCAAGATTGAAACGAGGGTTCCATAACTCAGAATATAATACAAAAGAATAATATTCGCTCTCATTTTTCTTCCTTTATTGCCATTATAAATGTTAACCACCAAAATGTCTTCCACATTTCATTTAAGCTGTTTTACTCAACTTGCACAGTATTCGATCACAAATAAAATTCTCTTTTATCAATGAAGCAGTTAGCGGGAGATAGAAGTGAACCGATCATATTTCTGTTGACCCACTTAATATTCGATATAGTGATTAAGATTCATTGGATAAGAAATCATTTCAGTTCAATCTTGCATTACTTTCGCATTGAATTTATTGACTGTTCATTTTGAAGAGAATAATAAACGTTAATTATATTTCTTTTATTTTGGAATAATGCCTTTTCGTTGGAGGTGAAGCTACATTAGATTCAATTGGTCTCGGTATGACAATGGTTATGGAGAGTGTAAGAAAAAGAGAAAGAAACGGAGGGCATGAGTTTGCGGGCTTGTGAGCTGCAGAAGCAATATTTTCTTATTCTGTCAACCATGTTTTCTTCCATTGAAAGCAATGGCCTTCACCTCCAAGCAAGTTTAATCCACCATGTTATAAAATGGATGCCATGATGAAGCAAATTAGAGCATCTGAGGACCGTTGGCATTGAGTGGCATATGTTTCATCGACTAATAGTACTATATTCGAATTGCTTGATATGGTTATTGTAGAAGTGATCATGCATCTACCTACAAAACGCCAAGCATGATGGGTCGATATTGATTAACCACTGGACATTTCATCGACTATTTCAATGATATTTCATTGATCAGAAGGAGATAAAGGACAAAGCCAAAAAGGCCACAACAGGATATTAATTCAGAAAATTTGCGTGGGAGAAGGTTAAGTAAAGAGGCAAATGTTTAAGAAGCAGGACTGCTGCAATGTTTTGCTCGTTCACATTTCCTATATATAAATGCAGTAATTGTAGGAAAGACACTATCAGAATCAAATGTTTACGGTTGGTTTTATTTTTAACTTACTTAATCATACGCCAAAATATCATTGTTATAAATACGAATGCTATTAATCGGCATTTTATACTGGTTTTGCATTGTCTGCAATGAAATGTCAAAACGTTTCGACGAACATTTGTCTTAGATATAAAACAATCACCTTTGTGCAATAGTATTGGAGAACAAGTCACTGAAGGGCAACAAAAATTCATTTTTACACTTGATAGGAGACACTCTTATAAAAAACAAAAAGCCGGCGAGCTGTTAGAATAGTTAGCACGCTAGGCAAAATGCTTTGGGGCATATCGTTCCTCTTTACGTCCTGAGATCAAATTCCGCCGAAACTGACTTTGTCTAAATGTGATAAGTGGGGATAATTCAGAATATTCTGGAAGTACAGTATTCTCATTTGCCTATATTGATGCCAACGTGCTCTCATGCAAGGCGAGTGTAGCTTTCAAAAACTACGACATAGAGTCATAGAGTGTAGGATAGCACTAATTTTAATTTGACACTAATATCATCTTGCGAAACCATTCGGTTTGTGCGGTAACTTGGACAGTGTACAAATCTCATGCTATTGAACTTAATCATTTCCATATGATTTGCCTAAAATATCAATACATAAATTTCCAGGTCAGATCACCATTTATAGTTTCTGCGCTGTGCCAGTGCACATATTTTGGTACCTAAGGTCAAGCAACTTCAGTTGTGTTGGAACAGTATGTCAGAATATCGAATTATAGATACAAACTGCAATCATCTATTCTCAATACGCTAATCATGCGTATAGTGGCGGTACGTCTCACAAAGGAATCAAAAAGGCATTGCAAACATTTTATACAGGTTTTCCTTTCTTCATAGTTGGTCATCGATATTGCAGGAACAACAGCTTTATTACATCTCTACGTTGGTGCTATCTCTAGAAGCCGGTGCCTAGCAGCAAATACACTAATCACCTCTCCACTCATAGATAAGCAACAAAAGAAATATGATCAATAATTTAGCAGGTCCCATGGAATGCAGGTGTTGCTAGATTTTGGTTAAATATAGTCGTAGATATCTGCATTTAGGTTCCACTCTCCGGATTTTCTGCAGAGGTTTATTTTCTTAGTCTTATTTAAACACTCATTAACTTACTCCATAAGTCAGCGTTTGTTTATTATTGCTGTAGTTATAGCTAGTGTAAAACCTGTTTCACTTTAGCATTCTTCAAACTTGATTTGGTCTGGTGCAACAAGTGCCAAGAGCACATTTGCCAGGATGAAATAGCTGATTAGAGTTACCTTGGTTTAGATGAGCAACTGAAGAGCTGAAAATCCTTGCCTGTCCTGGGTCTGTTTGGTGTCTGCAAGGGATTTGTTTCCAAGTGCAATTCCGTGACATTCCGTGATTAATCCATAGTCGGGACCCTGATAGGAGCTAGGAGACCGGGACAGAGTAGACCAGATAAAAATAGTGGCTAAGATATACTACCATATTCTTGAATATCCTGCAACTCTCGGTGCTGGTTTTCAAATGAAATTGTTGGCACAATCGATTTGTTATATATGCAATTCTCTGAAACATAATGCCATGATATGTTTTCTGACGATGCGTTCAGAGTAAACATCCATATATACGTCGAACACCCAATGCAGAGTTCAAAGCAGCAATAATGGTGAATCGTACGTAGAAATTAATGATGCTAGAATGGGTTTATCTTTATTTACTCAACGATTGCCCTGTATTTCAAAATTAGATTTACTACTAAATATAGCAGTAACTTAAACTCGGCACTAAACGGTGAAGACAATACAGAAGCGGCCGAACAGCTATTTGTACACAAAAATACACTATATGTCCTATATACTGTATACATATATATATAAATACATACATATATAT
>NC_068983.1:34303258-34304153 GCF_001194135.2 Octopus bimaculoides | reverse complement strand
GTCTCGCTAACAGAAATGTCTCCACACAATCTATAGAATAAACCAAGAAAAATCTAATATTTATATAAAATTCAATGGAACAAACCAAACTAAAATAACAAATTGCAAAGAAGATAATGTCACGATCTTTTGCAATACACGTGACCGTCACGCTTGTATTCCTCTGTTCTAAATACTTAGACACTAGTGTATAGAGAATATATGCCACAATATTTGAGTTTGAATACAGGCAGTTCTGTAACCCTTATTACGCTCAATCGATACAATATCTCTCAATATGCTAAAGAAAGTTCTTTATTTTCTTAAGAAAACGGCGACCAATGAAATTAACGTGCAAGTGGCTGAGTAATCCATTGACACGTGTGACACAGGTGCTACTCATTTTTGCCAGCTGAGTGGAACAGAGCAGCTTGAAAATAATGTGTTTTGCTCAAAGACACAACGTTCTACCGGTAATCTAACTCACAACCATGAGATCATGAGCCGAATACCCTTAAGGCAAATACTACTTGCACACAAGTACTAGTGGTTCACAACAACCACACCAACGAAAATAAACATAAGTCCCAAAATGAGATGCAACTGTTTCCTCCTGCAGAACACTGGTTATGCACCGTTGCTGAGGGGCAAACTCCGACACTAAGACAAACTTATCCGACAACACAAGCAGCGAAGTAGAAATTCATTTAATTTCAAAGGTATATTATTCTATATATAAGAAATGCGAAAACACAAAAATATACAAGTATACACATACATACATACCTTCATGCGAATATATATATATATACATATATACATATATAAGTATACATATACATACACATAAACATACACTCATATAATATACATAAATATATATGTATACACCTACACATACATACACACATATATA
>NC_068983.1:34301735-34302808 GCF_001194135.2 Octopus bimaculoides | reverse complement strand
TTAATAAAAATCTGTAAATGTACAAACATCCAGGTTTCTGAGTACCTTATATAAAATTTTTTTCTATATATATATATATATATAAGTATATGCATATATAAGTATACATACACATACACATAAAAATACACACATATACATAAATATATATGTATACCCATATGCATACATACATATATACATATATTCATATACATATTAAAACATGTGCACAAGTGCAATAACATACCCACACAGGCACACTTTTATACATACATGCGCACACACACAGAATACATACACACACAAATACCTAAGAGTATAATAAAAATTAATATGAAATTTAAAAACAGGCAAGTAAGTAGACTAAGGATAACGAAAAGAAATTTGGACCTATAAAAACAGTGTACATTTAAACACAGAAGAGGTATCCATCATAGGATTCCCTCACTCTAGAAAGAACAGCTAAATTCCAAATCCCTATTTGGGATAAAATTTGGAAACAAATGAAATGAAAAAATAAAAATATTTACCATCTAGTTTCCTGGACCAATGGTTTCTGATTTTTATTTTAGCAAATAAAAAAATTTGCTTCGTGGAATCTTCATCAGCATGTACACCAAAGATTAACATATATACACGAGGCAATCGAGTACATGCCCCATGCTTATACATTCTAAGTTTTCAATTCTACCGCGCAAGTGCAGTTCCTCGTCGGCAGTAAATAAAATACCAGCGTTAAAATTGGAAAATTATCCAAAAAATTTCAATAATTAATAATATCGAAGGGAAATAGAAATATTAGAAATTTCTGCTACCAATGGTCTAGCGTATAAAATATTTAATCCAAAGATTATATATTTTTCATATCAATACAGTGTACATTTAAACACATAAGAAGTATCCATCATAGGATTTCCTAATGCTAGAAAGAATAGCTAAGTTCCAAACCACTATTTTTATTTCTAAAACCACTTTTTATTTTTCATTTCATTCATTTCGAAATTTTATCCCTAATAGTGGTTTGGAACTTAGCTGATCTTTCTAGCATGCGGGATACCTCTTATGTGTTTACTGTATTTACATATATATAT
>NC_068983.1:34297327-34301725 GCF_001194135.2 Octopus bimaculoides | reverse complement strand
ATATATATATTAGTTATATATATATATATATATATATACATATATATATATAGTTTCAGTAACAAGAATGTGGCCATGCTGGTGCACAACATTGAAGAACTTCAGTTAAACCAATTGATCCCACCAGCACTTACCGTTAATTTAAGCCTCGTAATTATTCTATCCGCTCCTGTTGTCACACCGCTAATCTAAAGGACGTAAACACTCCAACACCGGTTGCCAAATTGTGCTGGGGGACAAATACTAAGACAAAAGACGCTCACACATGAACATACACACGGACACACACACACACACACACAAACACATGTATATATGTATATATGATAGGCTTTCATAAACCGACCTCCTTCACAGAATTTTGGTTGGTCCAACGATATAGTAAAAGTCGCTCGCACAATGTGTCTTGCATGGGACTGAAACTGGAACCCTGTGGTTGGGAAGCAAACTTCTTACCATACAGCCACACGTATTCAATATCTATCAAAACAAACAGGTTTAATGTATAGACAACATCGACATATAGAGAAACAAAGTATCTGATATTTATATATATTCACAAACATATACTTCAGCTGAATATTTTACTTGCTTTGATAAAGAGCGAAGAAGAAAAAAGCAATATGATTTTTTTCTTATTTTCTCACTTTGGCCAAAGAATGAAAAGACAATATATTCGGTGTTGAATTGTAGCCAGTAAATAGAGACTCTTAAGATTGTGTATTTTTCGATTTTTCTTTCCTTGTGCAGACATTGAATTATTTCTTAAACACTTTCATATTCTTAGAGATCTTACTGTTTAGCAATAAGAGCTTTAGTAATCTATGACTATTAATACATTCTCTTGCGATCAATGCACGATAAATATCAGTTGAACGAAATATGTATATCTCTTTTGTAATTCTGAGACGAATTTATCTACCTTAAGTAAAATGTTGATTTCTGGGGTCTATGAGAAACCCCCAAAAGCCAATCCACAATAGGGGATGGATTACGAAGATACTATGCGTTTGTGCTGTGAAAGTGACCGGTTATGTTTTCCTTCTGATAATGCTATGAACTTATATTACCAAACTATGCTAGCTTTAGTGAATAGCTTGGATGCATATCACGCTCTCCACCGTCTTTGAAATTGTTAAAGCGCATGGGCACCATGGAAGAATCCATTTCACAAAAACTGTGTCCAATTTATATCCCGTTGCTGTTTACCTAGGTGTACGTTCGAAACATATATGACCAAAACATCTGAGTTTACCTATATAACAGTCAAGAATACCTCAATATAACTGGCGCCACACCAACGTGCTTATACTAATTTGTCATACCGGTCTTCTCTCTGTGCTGTTCCATTTATTACTGAATAATGTATGAGTGGTTTCTGTATGCGTATGTATGCATGTGTATATATTCAGTGATAGCTCGTCTTGATGCTATTAAGTGAAACAAATTTCAGCCTTCTTCAAAATACCAAATGTGACCACACCCTACATATGTCAATCATTCATCTGCCGTTTTCATGATTAAAATTATACAACGTATAAAAATTAAATGCTGGCTAAAATGTATTGCCTTATCTTGAAATGTTACTGTTGAGTATATGCATTAGCTAATGTATTGTAATAATGAAGGTTTATGGCTTCGTGGTTTGGGTAGTAAGTCCACGATAGTCAGGTTGTGATGTCGATTCCCGGTGATGCGTTGCGTCCTTGAGCAAGACATTATATTTCACATTGCTGCAGTGTACTCTGCTGGCAAAAGTAAGGAGTACATGTAATTCAAAGCATCAGTCTTGTCACATTCTGTGTCACACTGAATCTCCCAGAGAACTACGTTGAAAGTACGCGTGCCTGTGGTGTGCTCAGCCACTTGCGGGCTAATTTCACGGGCAGAGTTCCAGTTCATGTAATCTTATACTCTAGATCAGGCGAGATTATGTGCGTATAACATCCACATGCGCATTAACTGAATAAATGAACGGCATAGTTCAAAAAAATTCTAAATCAGTGTTTCTCAAGCGGGGTCTATATAGCTCCTGTGGGCCATTTAAGATTTTGAAGGGCATGCAAGCAGCGTAGTAAATTGGGGATTCACAATATTATTTTAAGGGATACTGTAACAAACATTATTTTAAGGGACATTGTAACAAACAGCCAGGTTTCTTTCTCTAACATTTTACATAATTCAACTTACACAAGTTAATGTGTGTAAAAGTTTCTATAAAACCTGATTTTAAACATCGAATAGCTATAGAAATACACCAAAATAAGATTGTAATCAAAGGGGTCCATAGGTTAAGAATTGTTGAGAATCCCTGCTCTAGATACATGAATGAAGGAATACTCACGCACAAATTATCTAGGAACACTGTGGTGATTAAATGTTTGAAGTAATTATTTGTGTTTAGCATTGAAATCGGGTAATTCATAAGTACATGAGTATTTCATCTTTTATAATTTATCTTTTACTTGCTCCAGTGATTAGACTTCGGCCATACTGGAGCATCACGTTGTAGAAATATAATCGAAAGAATTGACAGCAGTACTTACATTTTTTAAACCTGGCATTACTTTATCAGTATCTTTAGCCAATGGGAACGTAAACACAAAAACACCGTTTGTCACGTGGTTGTGGGATAGGAGTACAGACACAAAGAAATATACACAAACACATACAGACACACACTAGGGGCTTCTTTCAGTTTCCCTCTACCACGTCCACGCACAAATCTATAGTTGGCCCGAATATTTAGTAGAAGATAATTGCCAAAAGTTCCACGCTTTGGAACTGAACCCGAAACCTTGTGGTTGGCACGTAAACTTGTTACGACTCAAGCGGAGTATCGATATCTGAGTTCTACAAACAAAAGTATATGTGCACATGCATCCGTATATGCTTACATATATATGCACGTATATATTTGTATATGTATACATATATTCGACATTTACGTATATATATGTATATACACACACACACACACACACACACACACACACACACACACATATATATATATATATATATATATATATATATATATATATATGTGTGTGTGTGTGTGTGTGTGTGGTGTGTGTATGTATGTGTGTGTATGTATCTGTGCGTGTGTGTTTGATTAAGTAAGTTATCTGAGCGTGAGTGTGCCTGTGCATGCGTGTATGTATATGTAAATGTATGTATATCCACTTAGATAAAGAGATATCTATAATGATAGACAAATATATAATTTTGTTAATATTTATATTCACTTATACATTGCCAGAACTTTTGATAATATCTTCTCTAATAAAGAACCGAATAAAATCGAGGTGGTATTTTATGTTTTTACTTTTGGCCAGAGAATGCAAAGTTAATATTTTCAGCATTGAATAGCAGCCAATAAACAGAAAATGTAATCATTCTGTATTTTGTTCAAAGACGTATTATTTCTTGAATACTTTCACTGTCTCAAAATATCGTTCTTCAAATTTCAGGAATGTAACAGGTGCTACACTAATCTATAAGTTTTAATACATTTCGTCTCGATCAATGTAAAGATGATATCTGCTCAAAGAATTCTCCAAAACTCAGTCAATATTCTAAGAATTCATTTTGCTTTAGTTATATTGTTGGTAATCTTGGGAAGTGAGTGACATCATAAACCCAACTATAATCGACTTTGTCTACTCCATGTTTTCTGGCGGATAAGAGAAGTACTTGACATTTGATCGACTATATCTCCCCTGCGATAATGTTTTGACCTTTTGGCCAATAAATATTTTAGAATATATTTGTGAAATGGCTAATAATCTAGATGAGACGTCTCAAGTTCGTTCCCTGATTGAAGGGCATCAATAAAGAATGCATTAACATGTAAAAGTATTTAAGCTATACCTCTTTGGTATAACACTCTCCATATCATGCAAAAAAAATTATGAATTTCAGTATGCTTTAGGTTTTCTGAAATCAAACTGCGAATACTTTAGACAAAAAGTAAGGTCGTTGATAGTGATAGGATTGAACTACTTTCATACTGTAATAGATTGGCAATTCCCAACAGGTACACGGTGACATTTATACTAGAATCAGTGAGACTTATCCTGGAAAATAATACTTTCTTCTTCAATGGTAAGAACTATATCCAAATTAAAGGCACGGCTATAGGAACGAGGTTTGCTCCCGTTTATGCGAATTCGGTGATGGGTTACTTGGAACAAAAACTCTACCAGGAAATAGAGGAGAGATATAACACCGAATTTAGGAAGTTTATAGAAAAAGCATGGAAGAGATACCTGGACGATTGCTTCATAATCTGGACCAAACCTCAAAGCATTGTGGAAGAATTTAACACCCTCCTGAACAACCTACACCCATCCATCCAATTTACAAAGGAGATGAGCAGTAGCAAATTACCATTTC
>NC_068983.1:34285947-34293417 GCF_001194135.2 Octopus bimaculoides | reverse complement strand
ATATATATATATATATATATATATATATATATATATACCACAAAGTAGTGTATGTATATACACTCAATTGTTCAAAAGCAAAAAAATTTGGACATCATATTTTTTACGATAAGTGTGTCGGGGTTTGAATTCTCAGCTGCTGCAATGCTAGAATGTTGATTGATATCTATAAAGAAGATTCTTTAGAAAAAAACTTCTTTTTATAACCCAAAGATTTGTTGATACAGGAACGCTATATAAGTCAATTACTTCTTACCTAACAACACCGTTTCGTATTTACAAAAGTGAAGTAGAGCATTTACGAAAAATGGTTTTCTAAGTACATTAGTTGCAACAATCAGTTGAAATTATTCAAATTTGAATTGAAATGGTTTTCTAATTGCTCTCTTCGTAGTATTATCGTCTACCGGAGCATAACTTATGCGTTTATGTCGTGAGGCGTTTACCAACTGTCCTTAAATTACTCGGAGTATCAAGAATCTTTTTACATCCACCAAAGCTGAACATTTCACATCTCTTCATTTTTAACTAAACGGACGCATTTATATTAAACGGAGCGTTATTCATGTCCCTGCATCCCCTTCACAGCTTAACGCGCGTGTCTCTGTTTGATTCTGATTTAAACTCATGTCTTTAAATAACACGGAATATTATTAAAATGTTTCGTTTTAACCGAGTTCTTAGTTATCTTTCATTCTTTACTTTGGATTGTGACCATGCTCGGGCACTGCTTTCAGGGTTTAGTCGAAGAAATTTTAAAGTCTCTTCTTTTTCTGTCGGTCTCTTTTGCTGAACCACTGTATTACGAGGACGTAAACAAACCAACACTGCTGATTAAGCTTTAATGTGATGGGATAGACTCAAACAGAAAGTCAACCACACACACACACACACATGTGTACATATACTGTTATGTACAGGTCTCTTGTCGAGTATTGGAATTTTTCTTAGTGTTAAATCAAGAGGTGAAAGGAAAAATTAACCCCAATGATATTTCATACCAGAATGCAGAGACAAAACTAAATATCTGAAAATATTCAGTCTGGCAGGATACCATTTACGATATTCCACCATTTTAAAAGTAAACACTATGTCACTATAAATGAATTATTGGAGCATAAATTATGAATGTAGTCAGAAAGTTGTTGATTTAGTAATGGTTATTAAAAAAGTATTATATAATAACACTTTTTGGCATGGTTTCCACACATTTTCACAGTTTATTTTCTTTCAACGTGATCATCTGCTGAAAAGTTCATTTCGATTCAAATATATAATTTATTTTTTAACATCCAATATAAACTTAACAGGCACTGTAGTGGCACTCTCCCAATACATCATAACTGTTATGATATATTGAATATGTTCCAGGTTTATTTAGACATTCTTCCAGTTATAATGTCAATAACCGGAAAAGTTGCAATAACCGACATGTTTTTAATATTGATTTCTTTTCTTCACTCAAAATGTAACGTTTGTATGAAGTTGGTAAAGACTATTTACATATAATATTGATATTTAGTTTTAACTACAGAAGTTTATACCACCAAATGGTTTAAATACTGAACTATTATTGTAAACACAGTATGAACAGTAGTTAAAAATTTACTAAAAATTGCTTTCAAAGCAGTAGAGAATTCCGCTATACATTGTATCGAGTGGAATGGTGTTGAATTTCCTACCTCTGAGCAGAGCTTCCTACTACTGCGGATAATATTCCTATGTCTCTTTTGCCGACTTGCGCAATGTAATTTAATAATTAAAGTGTACTTTTGAAAAACATATACAATAGCTATTGTGAGTTTGGACTTACGATTTGTAACATAGAGGGTAAATTACCGCACCCAGATTTCGTCGATTTAAATATCAACAATGTTTACATTCAGTTGAAGTATCAGTAAACTTTTGAAATTGATGTTATGGTTCAATATTTAATTAAAGCACTATATTTGTACGATGGTATGCTGTTGCAATACAATACAATTTAAATTCATTTTCCTCTAAAATCACTGAAAGAATTTTAAATTTCGCAACATGATATATCCTGCATTTTAACTCAATATTATTTGATATATATGTCTGTAATAATTATATATGTCTGCGAATAAACTGAACAATTATTATTTCATAGTTTTTCGAAAAGAGTTAAACTCATTTCAAATTGAAAATTAAGTATTCCCAATTTGAACATTTGTGTTAGAGAAATCATGAAGATCAATTAATCTTCTTTACACTCATCAAGCTACAGCAGAAAGATAGACGTTTTGCGGTGTCGTAATAAAATGACGTAGTAATAAAAAGAGGCAGGTCTGTTGTTTGGAGTTGTACTTGTCTTGAAAGTCACTTGATCCGAGACAATGTGTTGAATCTGAGTAAGCTTAATGACGGAAGGGCCTTTCAAGAACCCACAGAGTTGATGAATTCATTTAAAAGTTACATTTATTTAATGAGGTATCAAATTATCGTTGCAGAACATAGTTCCATACTAGAGTTGCTGTTGAGCTGTCAAGGATCAGGGTGCAGTGACAAAAATGTTGAGATTACATAAAATAAACTTAAATGAACTCAACACCCCGTGTTACTATTTGCTTCCTCTATGATAGCAAATTTCTATATACATATATATATTCTGACCGGGTTATTCCGAGTCATTTTCCCTCGTATGATATTTATTATAGCCCGCTGGGAATGTTTGGTTCTGTATTTTCTACCAAAATGCACAAATGTCTGGAATTCCCTACCACCTACGAATTTACAAGGAAACATTGAACTATATATATATATATGTCGAATGTCAACGGCATTAACTTAGCCAGATAAATGGGACGAGGAGGAAAGGTCATGGGTACAACCATTTCACTTTATTAACTTACATAATAAAACGAAAGTAGAGATTCCATTACCAGTTAAATATCAGAAGGCACAAAGAAATGTCTGCTGTTAACAAAGAAACATAGAGTGACTTTAAACAAAGGTTATAGACTATGGGTTTTTTCCTGTCTTCTTGCGTGAATTCTGATTCTCTTTCACAAATGTACCCAATGAATTTCCCCCCTTCTCTAGTTCATATATTTACATGAACATATATTGTTCGACATATTATGCAGCAATTTCAGACCGGAAAGAGCAAGAGGGCAACTCCTCTTTTCTGTCTCGAAATGGAATCTATGTTATCTCGTGACACGTATATCAAATCTTAGTGGTTCATTCAAAATTGTTTAGAGACTATTGAAATTTTGTTCTGCAGATAATATTACATGATAGTTCGATTATTTTCGAAGCATAATAAAAATTCGTTGAATCCAGCTGATTCTAATATGTTTCATTTCAAAGCTATCTTTGTTTAATTCTCATTGCTAGCTTCGTTAAATTACCTATTTACCTTGTTACAATCAGTCTGAAACACAAGAACACTTACACACACATACATACACACGCACATGCATACACACACGTATATAACTACACACTCACATACATTCATACAATAACCTATATTCCTGTGTATTTACAATGATAAGCGCACTCATTTATGTGTCTGCGTATACAGTGGTCTGTGTATAGGTATCAAGAGATTGAATAAGTGAAAAATAAAAAAAGGATGAGGTCTAAAGACTACCAACGCAAAGTGTGTGTGCATATATGTCCACATTTATTCAGCTCTCAATTAACTATTGTCGCTTTTGTCCTCAAGAAATATATGACGTCCATACAATTTTATCGGCGTGATGACTTCAGAGTGAAAGTACTAAGATATTTTCAATTAAAATTAAATCACACAAATAAGACACAGACACACATACCTCCCATGGATATATCTAGGAAAATATATGAATATATATCTCTTATACTCTTTCATACGCACGGCCACCCACACATGTACACACGTACACTCAACATACACACACAACTATGCAAACATACACAAACTTGAGAATCAGATTTTGTCAGTCGTATTAACTTTGATAGATAAATATAAATTAGTGTATGGGAGTCCGACCATAATTGTCCAAACAGAAACCTAAGGGGTAACTACAGAGTGACTGCTAAGAATCAGTAATGTGGTAGATTTATCTTTGGCTGGACACCTGTATAGTTCTTGTTAGTTGTTTCCAGGTGAGTCGTGATTCAGTTGCCTTTGGTAAAAGTTGGTGTCGTGCAGCAAATCCTTCATCATTATATGACCAAACTTGTTCAAGGGACTGGAACTACCACCATCATGGAGAACTGATTTTCAAGTGTAGGTGACGTATTTCATAAGCGTATTGATTGAAAACTGAAAACAAATATTCTTTTACATAATGTGATGCAACTTAATTTGGCTTGATAGACTAGACTAGATTCATAAATAAATAATAGATATATCAAGACCAAGAATATACGTTGTGAACACCAGACTTATAGCCACATAAAAAAAAAAACATTTAAACGTAGCAACAAACTTTCAAACACATGAAAGTCTGTAGTATCGAGGTAAAATTCACTACAGTAAATCTGAGTCTTTCGAAATCAAAAGTAGCTACTTAAAATTGTTATAACTCTGTATTCATGATATCTGAACGACATTATTAACAACTGCTCTCACTGAAAGCCAGAAAATATAAACTACTCTTTGTGTACTATTTCGTCAACATTTGCATAAAAGCCACTATTTTCTACTATTCTTGATACCCTAATAGGAAGATACATGTACTGACAGCAAGCAATTAATAGAAAACAAAATTCAATGGAATATTGGATTGTGCATTGTCAGCGCTTGTAATCGATTACACAGTGAACATCCTACTGTCATACTTCGTCAGAATGATGCGGAATGTGTCACAAATATGTTAATTTGATCAACGCCAGTGACTTACATTTAAATGCTGTGATCTGGTTACACACTAATGAATATGATCAGGATGTATAAAAAGAGACAAGGAAAGAGCTGAAATTAGGCTTAAAATGTATGCAAATAGAACAACCCTTTCACATTGCATGTGGAATAAATTATTCAGCGATAATGGTAAAGGAGGTATTAGGTGGTGCGACAACAGTAAGTTTGATTGTTTAACATGTGTAGAATTCCAAACCATTAGCGAAATGGCTAACAGATTTAAAAAAAAAAGGATTATATAAACCTTTGAATATCAAAATCATGTTTGATTTATTAGATAGATTATCTGTAAAACTTAACCTTTATACAAATTACTGTAAAGTAAATCGTGGGAGGTTTGTTAAAATATACATGTTAACTAGATAAGCAAAAATGAGAAAACATGCAATATATGATACGCAGTGCCAAGATTTATCACACGCAAAATCTCTCTCGAAGTTATAAACGAAACATAAGTCGGAAATATTTATGAGAGCTTCAATGAGCCATGAAACAGCTGTACCGAAAAGTAACCTACGAATATAATTTTCAACATCCACAACATACACACGCTGCTTCAATAAGTGGGTTTAGTGTGGATATCATACCTACGCATCTTTAGAGAGCATTGCTAAGATATATACCCTAAACAGACTATATGTGAATTTAGGAATCCACTTTCAACAGCGTTCAAAAGTGTTAAAACTATTGCACTACGCAAATTAGTTCATATATTCCCATTACATTGGTTTTTATAGACATGTACTGTATGTGTGTGTGTGTTCGTGCGTGCGTGCATGTATGCATATATGGATGGGTGGATGGGTGGGTGGATGATTAGAAGGATGGATGAGTGAATGGCTAGATTGGCTGGAATTTCGATTGTTACCTATAGCAACCTATTAAACTCTGTAAAAGTCTCAGTGAATCCAAGATGGTCAATAGGATTGCATCTACTAATTATATACAGTCCGGCAAGCAGTAATTTGTTTGTTGATTTTTTTCAATACTTCGATCAACTGTAACAAATAATTCATTTACGTGCATACATACACGTTTACACACATACACAGATACACAAACGCACACGTACCTATGCTGTACCGAAAGAAACTTCTGCTCAAGTACGAGATTGAACATGCTGAAACTTGTTTTCAATTCAAGTAAAAAGAACTAACATCAATGGTATTCACTGATACATACATACATATATATATATGTGTATATATATATATATATATATATATATATATATCTTTAGAAAATTTTATAAAACGTTATTTCTGTAGATGCAAAGTCATGTGTACATTTAAGTACCCCAAATATATCGAAACAGAAATTCTGTAGCAAGCCTCGGCACACGTGTTGACGGTCTGGAATACACACATAAAGTGGTTACTAGTCCAGAAGTGAATGATAATAAGTTTACTACTAATATAAAGATAAAAAGTTTCAGAAAAAATTTATTACTGGCTAGTATATTAACTAATTTTAAAAACTTCTGTTAGCTTGCTTTACTTGTTTCAGCACACTGTGTATTTACAGTGAAAAATTTTGTATGTGCTTATACAATCTAAGGTCTATTTTTCATCATATTGGCATAGAATTTTTTTTCTTTTACCCTTATTTATAATTGTTTATAATTTTCACCTTGATAGAATTTATTATGCTGACCACTGATAACATGCTTTTGAAAAAATTTATCCTTTTACTTCGGGACTGGTAACCACTTTACATGAGTTTCCTGACCGTCAACACGTATGTTGAGGCTTGCTTCAGAATTTCTTACACATATTTGAGGCACTTAAACGTACACATGACATTGTCTAATTTTTCCGTGGGTATATGTAAGTATTCCATTTATTCTAATTGTCTTTCTCGTTGCAGAAGGAAGAATTCTAGTGGATTAATCCAGAAATCGGTCCGATTCGGGAAAAACAAATTTAAAAAAATTTTATTTGCTGGCTTCCCTCGTTTCAGCCCGCTGTATATTTATAGTGAAAAATATCGTATGTGGTTAGACGATCTAAGGTCTACTTTTCAGCATATTGGCATAGATTTTTCTTTTATTTTCCCCTTATTTATAATTGTTTATAATTTTCAACTTGAAAGGTATTTTAACATGCTACCAACTGAAAAATTTTTATTGAAACATTTTATCCTTGAATTAGGAGTAAATTTATTGACACTAACTGCGGGACTGGTAACCACTTTCCGTCAATTTTCCAGACTGTCAACTCGTGTGCTGAGGCTTGGTACAGAATTTTTGTTTCGATATATTTGGGGCACTTAAATGAACACATAGCATTGCATCTGCTTTTTCCGTGGGTATATGTAAGACTTGCATTTATTCTAATCATGTTTCTCATTGAAGCAAGATTCCTTGTGGATTAATCCAGAAATCGGTCCGATTCGGGAATAACGAATTTTTAAAATTTCTTTTAGCGTGCTTTCCTCTCTTCAGCAGGCTGTGTACTTGTAGTGAAAAAAAATATTGTATGTGGTTTGACGATCTAGGGCTATTTTTCAGCAAATGGGCATAGTTTTTCTTTTTTTTTTCTTTTGCCCTTATGCATAATTATATATGATAATATATATATATATATATATATATA
>NC_068983.1:34281783-34284985 GCF_001194135.2 Octopus bimaculoides | reverse complement strand
ATAAAAGAATGAGATAAAGAGACCAATAGCATAAGTAAATTTATATTTTATGTAGAATATCTTACAGCTGTTTCAGGAAAAATTCAATGTATCCGTTTATCGGAGACAGTAATAGTAGAAGAATGGATTATTACATCTATGAGGAGATTTGCAGTAAGAAATGAGAGCGATCCGTAGAAGAAAAAAGAAAGAAGAAAAAGTACTTGGAATATAGTTCCATTCCAACATGTATAGAATCCGTGTGGGTATTTTCCAGTGATAATTATAGTTGCAATGGCGGATATATATCATAGCGTATCCAGTTTACTCTTTGCGTTGTGTACTTAAAGGACAGTCCGAAGTGAGTGGAAGATGTGTGTAGGATTAAGAAGTCAAGCCTTAAGACAGGAAGGAAGGAAGGAGGAGGAAATAATTTAAGGGAGAAATGGAGGTACTAGTATCAGCAGTAGGCTATAAATAGATGAATAGAAGATCTGTAAGAGATTGAGAGGTCAGTTATACTGACAGGAGGGAAAGAAGAAGGAAAGAGAACATAAGGAAGAAGATGGGGGTGGAAGTATAAGTTTTGTAAAGAAATGGATATGTGGAGAAAAGGAGTGTGAAGAGGTAAATTGAAGAAGTAAAAGGGAGGTAGTTATAATTGTGTACAGTGTCAGGATAGGAAGGAACCGGTAGGGGGTGATGGTGTTGGTGTGATTCGATGAATTGTAATAGAAAAAAAAAAGTATAATAAGATAGAAAGGTAGTAGTGTTAATAGAGCTGAAAATTATTTTAAAGATGGTAGAAGGGGAACCTAATAGCTAACTCGAGATGGTTGGGGTTACCTATGGGGAATTGTGGGAGTACGTTGTGTGGTCATTTGTGCATTTATGTCTGTGATAGAATTTGAATGTATGGAAGAAACGGTGATTACAGGTGCTAAGTGCTTCGTTATACCTATTAAGTAGTGTGGGAGAATTGTATTTTAAAATATGGAATGCCTCCTTCAAGCAAAACTTGCAATTAGAGCCCTGGCCTTGGTATGGAATTCCTGAGTTCAGAATAGACCATGTTAAAGTATACTGGGTATTTGTGTTTTTGAGGTGGTGAATGTGGTTGGCAATTGTTGTAGATTTGCTGTGCTTGTCATATCTAAAAGAGTGAAGGTAAAAATCAGTGGGCTTTATCATGGTAACTCAAGGTCAATCGTTAAAAAAAAATCAACGTGAGGAAATATGTGTATGGCGAGAAATAAATACATAAAATATACATGCAATCAATATAGAAAGAGAAAGAAACAAAACAGAACTATGCTTTATTATCGATGTTACATTTTATTTGATTAATTAATTTTATATTAAATTTGCTTTTCATGAGAAGAATTATTCATTATATCTCAGGTGATTCTGGTGACGCATAACGCTACAATTACCAAAATATATTGTTAAAGAAATAAGCGAAACAGCAAATAGAAAACGAGATACTTATTTGAAGAGTCGTCTTAGGAGACTTATATGCACCTAAAATGCATTTCACCTGTATCTCACCTACAAGGTGCCGGTGTATGATGGGTCGAAACAATCATAGTGGTTCTTTCATATTTCTATAAACTCTGTGGGCACAAAAGAATTACTGAAGTAAATACAGTGGTACATACTTCTATACTGTTGTTAACTTCTGTGCGGCGGTGGGGCGTCACACAGATAGTACAAGTTGTATACCCAAATAAAAAAAAATATTAGATGCATACAAACACACACTCCCTTCTACTGCCACTCATTTTGCCACTCTCTTCTCTCTGTTTCTCTCACACTCTCCTTAAAAAAATAAATCAAAGCAGACCTATGGATATAAGACCCCCTCGCTCTTTTAAAATGTTAAATATGAAGTTTATTAAGATATAGTCCGTCTACACCGTTAGATGTTGAAGATGCAAGCCCATGTACATGTGTGTAGTGCAGTGTGTTTGTGTATGTATATATTTTGTCACAGGAGTGATAGACAATAATATTTCATCATCATTGTGAATTGTCAATACCGCGTGCTGGAAACGAGGCCAGATGCAAGCTACATGACCTTCTATGACTATTTGCAAAATGGTGTAAGAACCATCTGCTGGTATTTCTCAACGTTTCATACCAAAGTTTATCACTTCTGTAACAGTTCCTGATGCATGTTATCTCCCTTGTTTGTGACTTGAGATGTTTTACCATCAAGCGAATTCATGAGACTATATTCTCTTGTGCCTCAACGCAGCGAGCTGGCAGAATCGTTAGCACGCCGGGCGAAATGCTTAGCAGTAATTTCGTCTTTTTTTTACGTTCCGAGTTCGAATTCCGCCGAGGTCGAGTATGCCTTTCATCCTTTCAGGGTCGATAAATCAAGTACCAGTTGCGTATTAGGGTCAATCTAATCGACTTGCCCACTTCTCACAAAATTTCTGGCCTTGTGCCTAGAGTGCAAAAGTATATTCTCTTACGCCTGCAATCGCAGCCAACACACGAACTGACAAAACACACACCTTGTGCATATGTGTTTGATAATTTTTATATCCTTCGGGCTGCTTCTCGTTCATATTTGGATATGTACATACATACATACATACATACATACATACACACATACGTGAGTCTGTGTGTGTTTGTGTGTATTCATGTACATATAAGTGTTGAATGACTAAATAAAAGAAAAATACTCGAAATTACACCCATTAAAATAGATTTTACATTTCAACCTCTGATTAAGGAGAAATTTAAGTACATCAAGATTAGTGGAGTTTATAAAGGATATGATTTCACTGTCAAGAGTGAGCATATAGACTTTTGCACTTGACGAAAAATCGAGTTGCGTTTCCCCTAGTGAGTCATATTTGCAGAGGCATAATGTTGTAAATGTATCTGATAAGACAAATACATTTCCTGTTTGTTTTATATACGACTTGGATAATGTTTCGCTCACTTAATCTAAAATTGAAGATTTCAAGCATTGAAGGCAGATCAATGTCATTGAATGCTAAGTAGTATTCCTGTCTGAAGAAGATATTCTAATGAAGACAGTAAAATAATTCGATCAAGAGTGAACACACACACACACACTCATACACAGATTTTCACACACATACACTCATACACAGATGTGCACACACACATATATATGTATACACACACACACACACACACACACACACACACATATATATATATATAAATATATATATATATA
>NC_068983.1:34280291-34281263 GCF_001194135.2 Octopus bimaculoides | reverse complement strand
AGAAATAGAGTTATTAATATTTCTAAGTCTCTCTAAAGGAGACTACGGCAGCGGTACTGGAAATTAATAGTGATCGCCAAGCCAACATGGCAGTCCGAAAATTAGGACGAAAGCTGCCGTGAATTTAGCTCCAAGAAGCCATCGCCTCTAGCTAGCTATGTGACACACGAAACCTGTGTCCTTTATAACCTTCGAACAGGGGAGGTCAGCAGTTTCCCCCTGCTGGTTTGGCATCTGCAGACTAGTTTCAGGGTGTACATTTAAACATAATAGAAGCTGCCTTTAACAAGCATCTTTACACGCTAGAAGAAGCAGTCAAAACGACCAAAACCACATTTAAGAGCATTTTCGAAGGGAATGAAAACTAAAGACTTCTTCCTGGTTATTTTCTTACGGGTTATACCCAGATTCCGAATTTTTATTTAGCAAATAGTATAATTTGCTAAGCGAAGTTCTCATCACAGTAACATATACTTAAGAGAGAAAATAGCAGGTGTTTCATCGTTATATATTATAATTTATCAAATTTACTGCGCAAGCGCAGTTTCATGAATGATGAATAAATGCGCAACTATGCCGACAGCAAATGAATAAATGCCAAACTAATCTCCTAAAATTGCTAAAATACGTAAAATATATAGGGTAGCGAGTCTTTCAGAAATTTCGCCACCAGTGGCCTAGCATGTATAAAAAGTCAATAGACAACATATTCTCAATATAAAATAGTGTACATTTAAACACAAGAGAAGCTACCTTTAACAAGCAGCTTTACACGCTAGAAGAAGCAGTCAAAACGACCAAAACCACATTTAAGAGCAATTTCGAAGGGAATGAAAAATAAAAACTTTTAGCTTGTTATTATTTTACGGTCATACCTAGATTTCGAATTTTTATTCAGCAAATAAAATAATTTGCTAGGCGAAATTCTCATGTATGCATGTGTGTGCGTGTGTGTGTGTGTGTGTGTGTGTG
>NC_068983.1:34278022-34279072 GCF_001194135.2 Octopus bimaculoides | reverse complement strand
ATTTGCGTAAACAAATTTAATCTGCGGTCCATGGGATGAGCCGTTTTAACGATGCGTCCTGCCCAAGCTCGTCGAAACGCCGGTGTTAAAACGTGGGTAGCTGATGAAGTAGAATATTCTCTATGTGGCTTGTGTGTTTTCTCGTCTACGTTTGTTTGCAATGTCCTGTACCCAGATATGCACCTATACATACAGGTGGATGTCGGTATGCACATACCTGTACGTATATATGCATATACTCATTTACTATTTGTTTATATATATATATATATCCTTTTAACTATAGGCACAAGGCCTGAAATTATGAGAGCGGGCATTTGATCGACCCCATTGTTTCACTGGTACATAATTTCTCAACTCCGAAGACATGAAAGGTAAATCGGACATCGGCGGATTTTGAACTCAGAACGTAGCGACGGGCGAAATACCCCTAAGCATGTATGCATGTATATATATGCATATATCTATATATTATTTATATTATTATATGATCGAACGTTACGCATTCTTTGCCAAATAAGTTTATTTTCATAATTCTGATGCGACACTATTCTATACTATCTCTATTCTTCTTTCTCTTTCTCTTTCTATATACTTTTTTCTCTCCTACCCTTTCTCTACTTCTTCTCCCTTCCCTTCACCGTTCTCTATCTGTCCCACTCTATCCCTCACACTTCCTCCTTGACTCTGTTTTTGTTACCAACTTTGACCGTCCGCAAATCCCAAATTTTGTTTAATTTGTTTTGCGGGAACGACTGTTTTGAGGTAGACGCTTCTTGTCCTAACGCTCGAAATGTAGAGTACAACAGTGGACAACTGATGAAGGCATTGTTCTTTATGTTGCCTGCCACGTTTTTCTATTTGTTTCTTTCGTTGTTTAAAAAAAGTTCGTTTTCCATGTTTTTGTAATTCATGTTCACCCTTTTCATGCTTACGTTTTCTGACGTCCTGTACCAATATATGCATGTGTATATACATAGATATGTAAGTATGTACATGTATGTATTTATATATGCATATATATAAATGTATATATATATATATATATAT
>NC_068983.1:34275835-34276941 GCF_001194135.2 Octopus bimaculoides | reverse complement strand
GTGTGTGTGTGTGTGTGTGTGTGTGTGTGTGTGTGTGTGTGTGTGTGTGTGCGTGTGTGTCTACATGTGTATGCAAACGTGTATGGAATGTTACTATTAACTACGTCAAAGTCATTCATCAGAGAGATTAATATCAAATGTTACACATATCTTACAATGAGTTGTCTTCTATTTGTGTATAGATCTTTGTCGAAAAACTCGATAAAAGAAAGGAAATAATATAACACATAACAAATAAAGAAGTAATATATGTGTGTGTGTGTGTGTGTGTGTGTGTGTATGTGTGTGTGTGTATGTGCGTATGTGTGCGTATGTGTAAAACTGAAGCCTAAACAACATTTCTAAATTCAATTTTTGATCTACTTATAATTTTGACTTATTGTTAACAAACATGAATTCAAAAGGAAGTTACACGAAAGAAAACCACTACAATGAAATATATTCGAATAAAAAGAGAAAGAAAACGAAGAGACATTTTAAAAGTAGTTGAGAGGAATCGATTTTGTGCTATGGTTAACGATATCAAAAGAGCAAACCTGCTGAAAAAAGAAAATTAATGTCCTGAATCTAATTATAGCAACACATGATAGCTTTACTGTAATCGCCTTATGATTGAAGAAAAGTAAAAATAACGGCGGAGGAGGAGGTAAAAAAACCCAACTATTCTTTAAACTTATTAATTGTCTTCTGTATACTGTGGGCAACTTTTGACAGGTCTGACTGAAAGAAAATCAAACTTAATTCTGGTTACCTGTGCCACATTTTAATTATTAGTGTATTTCTAGTGCATTTGTAAAGCTAGCATTGTATCGTCGTTACAGTTAGAACTAGAAGAGAAATATGGGTGCAAAGGAAAACATGCTCAGTAGTGTTTAGTCTTTTTCAGCTGCATTTCAAATTTGTTCTGTATCCGGTCAAGCTCCATTCTGACTTCCATTATTCCACGCTCGATAAAATAACTGTTCCGCCCAGTTAACTACAGTTATCATACATACATACATATGATGGACTCCCACAACGTATCACACAGTCTAGAAATTAAGAGCACGATCCTGAGTGCAACACCCTAACCACTAGCTCATGTGTTTTCACAGCATATATATATA
>NC_068983.1:34273816-34275430 GCF_001194135.2 Octopus bimaculoides | reverse complement strand
GAGACCCTGAAAAGTCAATACTGCCCTATTTTCAATGACTGATTCAGCTGATGCAAGCAGCTTTCCTTCTTTGAATGCAAATTCCATTGAACATAACACCATAAAAATATTTACAGACGTCTAAGATCCAGAATGTCATTAAGGAAGCATATGGTCGAACGATGATCGAATTGGACCTATGAGCAGTAAGTCAGTGAGCACAAAAAAAAAAAAACAATATGCAGTCGAACGAAGAAAAATTTGAATTCATCCACTTTGGAAAAGAGGGCAAACCCAAACAACCACACACACTGCCGTCAGGAGACCTACATGAACCGTCGGATATCAGAGATTTAGGTGTAACTGTCGACAGCAACTTCAACTGGAGTGTGCACATCAACAAAAACAGGTGATGTTGCCAGCAGAATACGCTCATGGATCCTCAGAACTTTTCAATCTAGGGATCCTGAGATAAGCGAGTGATTTAGATGACAATGCACTTCCATCAGGCCAAAGCTAACTAAGAAGCGGTTCATATTCACAATTCATTCTAAATCATTTGCAGCTTTCCCGAAAGTTATCCGACGTCATGTAATAGCACATTCCTGAAATTGTAATTTTGTGAGATTCTACTTAAATAGATAATCATTGTTAATAACAAATCTGTCGACTAATCACTGGCAATAGAAAATAATTCACCACGTATCCTGTGTTCACTACACTCGCTCCAATTTTATTGCTTATGGGATTCTTGAATGCCACAAAATGTATTTTATATTCCATTCTACCTGAGTTCATTAATCAGAGCAACAATAACTTTAGAACAAGTCTATGTTATGGAAAATGAAAATCAAAAGTTTGATCTTGTTTTCCTTTAAATAGCATCAACGACGACACTTAAAGACATGTAGGAATTAGCGACCGTGCAATGTAATCTAAGACACACAGTACCCGAAAGGAGAAAAACAAGAACTACGAGAATCCCACAATCCGAATGTTTTTGATCAAAAGTCAGCTTGCTCTATATGTTGAATAATAAAACACAACAAAGTGGACATTGTTTATCAGGGAATTTGGTACGCAGAATTACAACATTAATGTATATATATGATCTAAATTCAAATGCTTGAGGACATTCTGAGAATCAGTATGCTGAGTAATAGATTAAAAGAGAGGGACAATTCTAATATCCTTTGTTCCAATTTACAAGGAACATATTTTTATATTATGGTTCATTGTTTCTAAGAGTTAAAATTATAACCTAAGTGCATTATTGTCACGCCCAATAAGTTTCTAAATACTTTCAAAAACCTAAGTAGGATGATGAGTCTAAAACCGGAAGCAATTCACTTTGATTATTGTCAGGAAATTTATGTCACACACAGCATCTTTGTTATTGTCTAAAATTAAATTTTCATAAGGCGCAATCTTGGCTGCGTAGCTAAGAAGCTCTCTTTGCAAAACAGATGATACCGCGTTCAATCCTACTACACGACACATTGGGCAAGTTTCTTATACTATATTTCCCGGAGCAACAAATGCCTTGTGAGTGAATTTCATTAAAAGAGACAGTGTGAAAGACCGTCATCTCTCTCTCCTCTCTCATATATATATATTAATATATATATATATATA
>NC_068983.1:34272330-34273314 GCF_001194135.2 Octopus bimaculoides | reverse complement strand
ATATATATATATATATATATATAGGCATGTGTGTGCGATTGTGTGTTGTTGTGTTTTTCAGCCCACCATCGGTTGACAACCACTGTTGGTTTGATTATGTCTTCGTAAGGTAGGGGCTCGGCAAAAGGTAAGCGATGGAACAGGTATCAGACTTCAAAAATAACAAAAAGGTAGGTATTGGGTCAGTTTTCTGGCATAAAATCCTTTAATAAATACCCCAGGGTGGCCGCTAACCAATGACTGAAACAAGTAAAAGATTAAAGATAAAACATACGTGCTTAATAATAACAGATGAATTTCATTTTAACTTAAAGTAATACACACTATCTACGTTTTTATGTTTTATGAATCGGAAATTGGTCAGGTTTTCTCATATATCCCATTCCCATGGGACTTAGCAATGTATTTGAAATGAAATAGTTTCAAATCAGGTATTGAAACTTTTTAATGGAATCAGTCAGCGTAACTAGTATTCTGGCTACTCAATCATCACTAATAAAAAATCAATATCACATGAAAAAAAAACAAAAAAACAAACTGAATCATAAAATTCTCTTACTTGTCGAGGTATTTCTTTCCAAACCATATTTTGAATTCAAACTCTAATATGGGTAGCCATATATAATATATTATGTCTTTATTTTCTCGTTTAAAATTTTGACAGAAGAATGGAAATATAATGGAATTAGAATCCTAGGAAACTTTTGATGGTCAGCGTCGGAAGCAAAATAAAATAAAACAGCCAATAAATTTTATCAAAGAAGGTGAATTTCTGTAGCCTGAAAAGAAGTAGCTCTGCAGACATAGCAGAACGCATCGGTTTACTTTGAACTTATTTTATTTTACGAGCGATGCTATTGAAATACAAAGGAAATAATGGACACTCACACAGACAAACACACTTATGTATGTATGTATGTATGTATGTATGTATACCTTTCTACTCTAGGCACAAGGCCCGAAATTATATATATATATATATAT
>NC_068983.1:34270017-34272241 GCF_001194135.2 Octopus bimaculoides | reverse complement strand
TATATATATAATTTCGGGCCTTGTGCCTAGAGTAGAAAGGTATACATACATACATACATACATACATACATAAGTGTGTTTGTCTATCAAGGAGAAACATGAACGATTGTTCCTGATTCGTAGGTTCACAAGGCCGGTTTACCAGATTCTGTAGCGTCATTATTCGCCATCCGGTGGTCCGACGCATTGCTGTGCATTTTAACCAACTGAGTGAGCTTGAGCAACTTCAAAGGCAGTGGCGGACTGCCTCTAAAATTATTGGTTGTCAAGAGACTAAGGGGGCCCTCCAGCAACTACAAGGGGAACCACCCCCAACAAACACAAGCCAGGCTGAAATAATGCGTTCTTCTAGGGGTGAATACAAAATTCTCAAACTTGAGGGGATGGGCCTCTTAGATACTAACATGGAGCCCTACATATGGATTGTTATGGTGCAGGGGCCGACTTGTCATCGGGCAAACTGGCAACCTTGCTTGTCCGCCACTATTCAAAGGTATTGATTTGTTCAAGAATATAACGCATCACCCGGAACCGAAACTAAAATCTTACGGTCCTGAGTACAATACGCTATCAACTCACCATCAGAGAGAGAGATAGATAGATAGATAGAGAGAGGGGAAAAGTGTGAGTGTGTGTGCGCGCGCACGTGTATGTTGTATTCTTGAACAAAATATTTAATCTCACGTTGTTCTGCGATGACTTTGACACCTGAAGCGTGGTACGTCGTTCATCTGCTCAAAGACCGTAGATTTTATGGAGAGAGTGAGTTAATGTGCAGCACGGACATTTGATTTATATAAACAAATCCTTTGTGCAGGTCGTTCGGCAAAAGCTGAACGCTCATACATCCTCCACGACGGGAGAATCCGTCATATATAGCTTGGCTGTGTGGTAAGATGCTTGCTTCCCAACCACATGGTTCCGAGTTCAATTCCACTGTGTGGAACCTTGGACGAGTGTATTCTACTATAGCGTCGGGCCGACCAAAGACTTGTGGGTGGATTTGGTTACGTCCCCGTAACATAGCGGTTCGGCAAAAGAGAACAATAAGTACTAAGTTTACAGAGAATAATCTACATTATTTAAATTCGACGGATATTTGTCCTCATCTTGTTTGTTGCTAACACAACGTTTCGGCTGATATACTCTCCAAACTTCTTCGGGTGTCTTGTGAACATTTCGAACCTGGGTTCTCATTCCTACGGTATTGTTCGATGTTATTATTATTATTATTATTATTATTATTAGTAGTAGTAGTAGTAGTAGTATTTAGGTCACTGATTGGAAACGAACACGGAATCTTGGGGTTAGTAGCCCGCGGTCTTAACCACTACGCCCTATGCCCACGGGCATACGGCGTAGTGGTTAAGAGCGCGGGCTTCTAACAATAATAGTAACAATAATAATAATAATTTTGCTTAACATATCTTAACTCTAAAATAAGTTAGAAAGGCAAAGTTAATGTAGTCCGTCTTTTCCTGAATATTGGTTCGCATTCAAATACCCTCACACACGTTCTCCTCTTTTACAGACAAAATAGATATTAAACAAGCTGTATTACTATCATTTTACAAACAAACGTCTGCAAACTACAATACTTCACATTAGTATGAACTCACCATACGATAATAAATAATAGAAAGAAATCTGATATGACTACATTCAGACACCCACTTCCGCTAAGTTTGATTTTGTATATCTTCCCAAAAGTCGAAGAAATATTTATAGAAACGGAGAAGAATGGTTCAGTGGGTGACAGTTTCGTAAATTGGTTGATTAATCGATCAGTTAATGGATTGATTAAGCATGCAAACCACAATGCATAGTGCATACAGCACACTGAATAATTTCAAACACATACACGTAGACACACACACACATACATATGTCTATAGGAGAATATACGAAAAAACAACAACAGACGAGGACAGGTGGTGTAAATAACAAAAGGATGTATTAGTATGATGCTCGGGAATACGGAAAGTCTTTGACGTTTCGAGCTACGCTCTTCAACAGAAAGAATACGGAGACAAGGAGAAAAACACGGAGAAAAAAAATTGAATAGTGTCCAGTCAACGGTCAATCATAATAATGGCTGATCATAACAATGGCTGACTGGAAGTTAGAAATTCTTTTTTCAGGAGAGCTAAGAAAAGGGGGAGATAACAAACGGTGATCGAAGAACGAGGGGCTGTGTGTGGGAGATAGAATGCTGGTGATCTTG
>NC_068983.1:34265250-34266353 GCF_001194135.2 Octopus bimaculoides | reverse complement strand
AGCAGAAAAATATGGAAAAGGCTGGAGGAAGAAGGCGGTCGATAGTGTGGATTTTAGAGAGATTGGAGCGAATGGTGGCCCGCATAAGGCGGTAGGATGTGGTGCGGAGTATGGGTAGAATGGTGGTAGAAGAGTGGAGAGTGGGGTGGAAATGGAGGCGGAAACCCTTAGGGATGAGGCGGTGATGTAAGCAGCGACTGAGAAACGTAATATGACTAGAGTATATATGCATGCATATACAGAGAGAATGAGAGAGAGAAACAGACAGAAAGAAAGAGAAAGGCAGAAAGAAAGAGAAAGATAAAGATACACACACAAATACACACACACACGCACACACACACACGCACACGCACACGCACACACGCGCACGCGCGCACACACACACACACACACACACACACACGCACACGAAAGGTATTATTTGATTAAATATCGAACAATATTTGAAGTGAATTATAACCCTCACTGCAATGCATTTTCCTTTCTCTTCAATTTTAGTCAATTTTCTCTCCAATCCCTCTCTCTTTTTTAAATCTAATAGTTTCTCAACGTCTTTCAAGTATGAAAAATTAAGACAGTTGCTGAGATGAACGAGCGAGTTTCAGCTAAGAAAATCTTAACATACTAATGACGTTGCCAAGCAACTACAGTAGTTAACGTCTGATAGCAGTGATGTTGCCTCATTCTCACTACAAGAAAGGTTTCATTATAGCCTGTTTAAACATCTTGTAAAAGATGTGTTAGCCAGAAGGTGAGCAAGCACGTTAAATATTCATATATATTATTTATTGTGTAAAATATATTAAAAAAACACCCCGCCTACACATATTACTGGGATTATTCTGTATACGCCAGGTTTCACACTCGCTTCAATAATAAATGTATTCATTTGCTTATTTCTGCCGTTGGGCAGCGGCCATGATGGCGCACTGCTTCGATGTTTCATTTAAAAAACATTCGATGCCAACACCTATGTTTTAAAGTCTGGAACTTATTGTAACAGTTCTTTTTCTCAAAGCACCAAGTTATGAGATCGTGTACAAAACAATTTCCAATTGTGTGTGGAAGCAAATACATAGGCATGCACACTTTTATATATA
>NC_068983.1:34259238-34265121 GCF_001194135.2 Octopus bimaculoides | reverse complement strand
CACATACACACACACACAACACACACACACACACACAACACACACACAACACACACACACACACACACACACACACACACACACACACACACACCCAAACATACATAACGGGATATGGTACAATTTCCGTCTACCAAGTTCAAATAGAAAGCATTCATCAGGTCAGGGTTACAGTAAAAACGCAAAAGAAAGCACTTGCATAAAATGCAGTGGCAATGAACCCGAAACCACGTGCTTGGCAACGCTCGCATTTCATTGTAGAGAAATAGAACAGTTTTCTTAGACTTACACAAACTTAGTTGCCTAACAACTTTACCCGTGATCTACCTGCTTGGACATTCCACTAGTAATCCAATGGCGTAGCAACTTTACCAGTAGTTTAGTTGCCTAGTAACTTCACCGGGGTCTCTGCATGAGGCCAAAATAAGCGCTACATTTGAAGTAGCTCGCACAACTAGAATTATGAGCGACATGTCCCTCAAGTCATAACTTCAGCTCAGGTATGCAAAAAAAAAAAATGAGCTAGTCACCTCTGGTAAACATGTATTAAATCGAACGAAGGCAACATGTGATAAGCGGCAACCACAATTATAAACTTCTACGTGGAAGGTGAATCCACAGAAAATGCAGTCACTACGGAACTTTCCTTAAATCACATCCTGCGCTTCTAGTTTGTTGTTTATTTCTTGATATATGTATTTTTTTTATTACACTAAATTGGAAAAGGTTACAAATGTAAGCAAAAAAATAGGAAATGAGTTAAGTACAGGTGTAGTAGGCAGACGTCAATGGTTTGTCATAATAGCTTATGAAATAGGTTTAAGGCCAACGGTTTTAAGGGGATGGAGCAGTTGATGCCATCGACAAGAGTTAATTTCTCCGTAAGGATCAAATGCAAAGTGGATTTGTGCAGGATCAGAACTCAGGACAGAAATAACCGAAATGAATACTCCACGCTCGCTCTTTTATCGACGATCTACTCTAACGATTCAGCCAGTTAATCGTCTTTCATTGATTTGCAATATTGCTCTCTAATTACACACATGTCTAGAAATTCATGAGGTGGGAGAAGTGGAAATATTAACTATATCGTACCCATTAATTTATCATCTCCAGTACGGAGAAAAGCAAAGTTGTCCCTGGTGAGTTTGAAATCTGAACGGGGATATGTGCAGGTGAGGTTGTGTAATAAAAAGTTTCTTACCCAACTCGGTGGTTCCGGGTTCAATCCCACTGCATGGGATCTGCGTTACGTTTCTTCTGTTACTGCCTGAAGCCGACCAAAGTGAGTGAATTTGGTAGCTGGAAACTGAAAAAAACCTGGTTATGAAGCGGAATAGAAGAGTTAAGGAGAAGAAGAGGTGCAGATGCAGTCTAGATGATACTGTCGGTTTTAGTACACAGATGCTTCTTTATTTTTATCGACTGTGAAAGAACGAAATGCAAATGTGAACTCGATGAAATTTGACCTCGGAAAGTAAAAAGTCGGAACAAATACATCACAGCTTTTTCGGTTGCTCTACTGATTCTGTCACTTTACTATTTTAATTCTGTGACATCAACACGTCTGTTAATTGAGGGAATGGTTGGACGGTTTAACAGGAGCTGTCAAGGCCGGGAGCCGTAAGCCGTACCAGGCTACATTATCTGTTTTGTCATGGTTTCTAAAGCCCTTCCTAATTCCAACTGCGTTACAGAATATACTGTGTACTTTTTACGTGGCATCATTATTGACAGCGTTACCAAGTACCCTGCAAGACGAAAAAGCAAAGCTCCTCAACTGAGAGTGGGGAGAAGTACTTAAAGGGTATAATTTTGTGCCCGTACTTATTTCATCGAACATGAAAGGATGAACGGCAAAGCTGGTCCTTTCGTTTGCTTCGCATGGCGAAACTCCTTTTCTCCCATTCATTCTCCGTATTTAGTAGCCTTTCATAGTAGCTCTTTCACGCCTGTTTCTTTTCATAAGAAATTCAAAAACAAAAACTCCAATTAAAATAACCAAAACGGAGTCAATTTTGAGCATTGCAAGAATGAAAAAAAACAATAATCAATCTTTTCTACTATAGACGCAAAGATTGAAATTTTGGGAGAGGGGCTTTCTATTACATCGACATCAGTACTTGACTGATACTTATTTCAACGACCCTGGGAAGATGAAAAGCAAAGCCAACCTCGGCTGAATTTCAACTCAGAACGTAAAGACGGACGAAATGACGCCAAGCGATTTGTCCGGCATGCTAACGATTCTAACAGCTCATGCTTCATATAAGGAAATAATAATAATCTCTATTATAGAGATACGAAGCCTGACTTTAATTTTTTGTATGCGGTGGTGTGGTTGTCCTAACTGGTACTTATTTTATCGACTCCGGAAGACAAAGTCGATGAAATTCAAACTCTGAAGTTTCAAACGGACGAAATACCGCCAAGCATTTTGTGTGGCATGCTTACGATTCGATCAGCTCGCCGCCTTAATATAAAGAAATAATAATATATTAGACAATGTTTTGATAAGAAGAACACCATAGCAGAAACATTGTTGAAATATATCATCTAAACATGCAGGGTATGTTCCGAATATATGTTGTTCCAAGTGTTTGTATTTGAGATTTTTTTTCACATCCAAACAAACAGGTGGTTAAAGGATAAATGTTTTATACATTAGTTTCTTATTTACATAGTCAAAAATTATCTTGGAGTCTTTGGATTTTAAAACAGAAATTTCTTTATTAAATATATTTTTCTTATCATGAACCTAAGTATTTGATAAAATTTTGTAGCTTAGTTTGCTAGAGGCAGATGGATTAATTTTCAAGTTTTCTTTCTTCAAATAATCTTTTCTTTCTACCTATACTACTGCTTCATGATAACCTTGTTGCTATTTCAAGAATTCTTAAACTTATATCTTTCAAGTATGCTTCAATATAAGTGACGTGATTATATTTTAAAATGCATCAAAATATAAATTAGCAGAAAATGAATTAGGAAATAAAATATTACCATGTATACCATGTAAATTACAACTTACGGCAATGAAATCAACTTCACAAGAATATGAAGTAGTTCTACTATCATACGGATTGAATTTATGGCTGTTAAAAATCTGGCAAAATGGTTAGTGATAATTCGTCCACCTTTACGTTCTGAGTTCAAATTCCGTCGAGGTTGACACATAAATTTACTTTCAGTGTCAGATTATTCTAGAAGAAACGTCTTTTTTTTTTAGTGTGCTCTTATACCTAGACAGCATCTAGACTTGGAAATGGGAAGGATTTTAAAAGTGAGTTGAAGGTCGGCGAAAAGTTTGGACAGCTGACAGATAACAAAGAAACATAATGGGCAGACGGTTCAGGATGGAAAATAGATTTTGAAATACGCTTGTAGCATTATGGAAAACAAGCGGGGAGAATACAAAAGCTATGAGGTCTATAATCTATCTATCTATCTATCTGTCTATCTGTCTATCTATCTATCTATCTATCTATCTATCTATCTATCTATCTATCTATACACACACACACACACAAACCGGCACACACACATACACATAATACAGAGATGTACTTGCATAGCACGTGACTTGAGCTGAGAACAATTGCAGCGTGGAAGATGTTTATAAGCCACTAAAGAACACACAAAGAATCGTTAGATTCACTTCAAGTTTTGTCGGTGAACAAATCGCGGTTTCAAAGTGACGAAAATATTTTGACACAAATTAGAGTTAAATGTTGAAGGGTATGAAGGATCATTCAATGCTTTCTAGCAGAATTCATGTTTATTAAACATTTTTCTTTTACAAGAATAGAAGGTTACATTGACTTCGTAGTTTCGACATGTTAAACATCTTCAGACTGAAGATATCACCCACATCATAAGCAGTTGTTCGAAAATGTCATTACAGTATTATCTACCGATGGGACATGACGTTGTGGCTTGGACATTATAATAAAATCCGTCAGAAGGATAATCCTGGGGACGAAGAAATAAGAACCCACAATATGGTAGAAGCCATAGCCACTCACAGTAAAAAGGAATACTAGTGGAATGTACCAGTGAAACCTCAATAAAATTTAAGCACAACAGACCTGATATAATGATTTGGGATAGAGAACAGAAACTGTGCACAGTTGGGAAAATTAGCTGCCCACAGATAATGTTAACATAAAGCTGAAGATCAGTGAACAAGAGAACACCTATGCTGAACTATTGAGAAATCTGCAGTTACTCTATCCAGATTCCAAAATCAGGTTGATACTTGTAATGATTGGGGCCCTGGGATATGTAACACACTGCCTAAATACCAATTTTTGGAATTTTGGCATTTCAAAACTAGAAAGTAAAAAGCTAATTTGAAGACTACAGATCCAATCCATCACTGGAACTGTAACAATCTGGAAAACTTTTCAGAACTGCTTCATATAAATATATATGAGCATGTCTAGATATGTAACTATATGCATGAGAATACATACATAAAACATATAGAAATCTACACATACATACATGCATCTATACATACATACATACATACATACATACATACATACATACATATCCTGTTTTTGATGTTGCAATCCCAATAAACGAGCCTTGGATCAAGGTTAGAAACCAGTTCTTTCTCTATTTGCAAAAAATCTTGAAACAAACTGAATACTGACATATATAAAAAATATATGAATTTGTCAAGATACATAGACAGTGCTCATGACCGTTCTGTTCTGTCTGAAAAGTGAACAATCTCTCAGTGAGAGTAATAACTTCAGAGAGACATGAAAGGATAGAGTTTTTATGAATCAAGACAGGATATTTCCTGGAAACCTATGTTGCAATAAGAAATTTTGTGCAGCTTACGATCAGAGCCTATTCTCTCTATGCTGCAACCACGGTTATTGCAATCCATTAACTTTTCTATTTTCTGACTGGACCTAGAGTAAGAAGCAGTTCTAATGTGTAATGAGATCATTCAATTTCCCTGAGACTACTTCGCTCAATATTCCGTTTAAACTGTTGTACTTCAACAGCTGCGGGGAATATATGCTTTTCTCCTAAATTTTTGAGGAGAGGCCAGTCGATTAGATCGACTCCAGTACGCAAATGAAACTTAATTTATCGACCCCGAAAGGATGAAAGGCATAGTCGACCTGGGCTGAATTTGAACTCAGAACGTAAAGACAAATGAAATACCGCTAAGAATTTAGCCCGGCGTCCCAACTTTTCTGTCAGCGCCATCCACTTGTCGTGGGGAATATATGGTGAAAGAGACGACGCTAGAGTGTAGACATTCTGAGTGAGCGTAATAGGTAATGTGAGACAAGAGCGGAGGAAGTACAGGATGGAGCATACCTGAGGAACAGCGAACTATAGTAACGGTAGGAGAAAAAGGGAACGGCTGACAACGCTGTTGTGCTGGAGCTGGAGCGTTTCAGCGAGTGTTTTATCCAAACCAATCAAGTGGAGTTTCTCTCAGCTTGGAATAAGATGTCAGTGTGTATACTAGAACCACTGTCCCAAACATGGGAGCAACGTTTCGTTGTTTACTCGAGTCGTACTTATTCAGCTACATCCCTAAAGCACTGCCTCAACATTTCATTTATGGACGGGCGTTCTCTGCCTACTCACGGGTTTTTCTTCAATATTGGCGAAGTCATACATGCATGGTTATTTGCAAACAGTTTGAGATTCTTCTTTTATTTCTCCCAACCAGCTCAACATTATTCTGCATAAAACTACATCTTATTTATAACTAATTCCTACTCATCGCTAATTCAAGGCGGTAGATACATATGTGTGAGTGTATGCGTGTGTGTGTGCGTGTGTGTGTGCGCGTGTGTGTGTGTGTGCGTGTGCGTGTGTGTGTGTGTGTGTGTGTGTGTGTATTGC
>NC_068983.1:34252772-34259228 GCF_001194135.2 Octopus bimaculoides | reverse complement strand
CGTGTGCGTGTGTGTGTGTGTGTGTGTGTGTGTGTATTGCAGCACATTTGAATTTTATGGTTACAGCATTTGGTTGACACATCTCCGTTATTGCACTTCGCTTGTTTTCATCTCTACCACTAAAGTGCTGTAGCCGATGTTTTAATGGAGCTAGACTTAATTTTAAGATTTAGCTTTAATTGAAATCCTAATAAAAGCTAAAGTATCCTTTCTATAATATTCCTTAATTTTATTTTCCATCATCGCATATGTAACTAACATATACATTTATTTAATTCGCAATTTCTTGAAAGTAATAGCTATAACACTTTACGTCCCACTTTATAACTCGTTCTCATTTGCAATTATATAATAGCATTCTTTTACATGAGGAAACTTATCCAATATTTTCACTATTGCATTATTTGAGTTTATTTGATCTTTCAAGTTATTACAAATAATTTTTGGCTTAATAACGTATAATTTGCTGTACGTTCTGCAACTATTAAGTGACTATAATATTCTGATTTATATAATTTCCATGTTTCTCAATTCCGATAATGTTGTTATATGAACCGTACCAGCAATTAGCTACACGTTCGTAAGTAATTATATTCTGACTTCGTAAATGGTTAGATCCAATTTTCTTCTCTTTACAGTTTTTCACTTTCGTAATCTACAAATTCTCCTTCTCACAGAATTTTCTCTAAACCTGCGATTATTAATTCGTCAAAAATAGAAGTGTTGTCCTTCATAAGAATTACTCATACAGCAAAACCAAGTTGACGATTTGGCAAACAAATATATTGAGAAACTTAGAAAACAAAATCCATTTCTAACTTTAATTAAATTAACTGAGAAAAGACATGCCATAGTAAGAGTTATTTATTAGAGAAATATAATAGAAAATAAATATTCCCGAAAACAAAGATTGCATAAAGCAAGATCACAAAGAAGTTTTTTGAGGCAAATATTAGTTCGATTGAACTGAAATCGATTTTTAATTAGACACAGTGCGTCTTCTACAGTAAGAATGTTAGAATATTTGAGCTGTCTGGGAAACGACGGAATGAATGCCAGCATAAATTCAAGGAAGAAGTGCAATATGTGAAGATTGAAATGAAGCATTAACAACATAAATGATTGCTCAACTGCTGCACCAAATGCACAAAGGAGAGATAACTTACCAAACCACTAACTAAAATATCTAATTATTTACAAAAATACTGGCAGAAATGCATGTAACCTTTGCTGAAATTTGAATACCAATTACAATCGCAAAGACTAACTCGCTAACAAGGCTACATATATTATAAACAGTTTTATTAACTACAATATTACAGGAAATAAGTGTTCTAATGAGAAAGGACAACCCACACCAGAAAAACAGTAGGGATGTCTTGAATATTACATTGATTGTAAAGATAAAGTATTGATCTATAAAACCATACTTGCGAAGCATAGAATGATTGACGAAAGAATGCTGATATTACATTCTGTCTTGAAATTGAAGATTGAAAAATCTAACAAACATTAACATCAGACATGCTATAATCAAATGACAATCACACCATGATGTACGAACAAAATGGAATTATAAGAAGGAACTCCATTGCTTCTACACTGCAAATATTTCAAGGCATCTTTCTATCGTGATTCATTTATTTGCGTGACGTTAAGAATGGTCGGCGTAGATATTTTCTATCTTCAAAATTTATGGCACGATAGAACATGTGCTGAATCTGGAATAGTAAACAAATACAGGCACACTTGAGAAAAGTTAGCTGCTAAGCAGAATCAATATCTTTTCTATAGTTGTATATGAGTTTTTGCATTCTATGTGCAAGTGGGCCTTCCTAATATGCAGGAGCTGGCAGAATTGTTAGCACGCCGGGCGAAATCCTTAGCGGTATTTCGTTTGCCGTTGCGTTCTGAGTTCAAATTCCGCCGAGGTCGACTTTGCCTTTCATCGTTTCGGGGTCGATTAAATAAGTACCAGTTACGCACTGGGGTCGATGTAATCGACTTAATCCCTTTGTCTGTCCTTGTCTGTTCTCTCTATGTTTAGCCCACTGTGGGCAATAAAGGAATAAATCTGCAGGTTGTATATATCTATTGACTATTCTGTTTGGCTTGCTTGAGGTTGTTGTTTTTGTGTTACTTTGATATTGAAGTTTATGTTTGTGAAGTACTTTATGGTGTTTGGATACGATTGTTTAATGTGCAAGTTGTTTGTAAACTGCATACGTGAACAGAATATTTGATGCATATGATCTTTCTGACAGGAGGTATTACACTATTCAAAAGATGTTTAGAACATCCGTAAACGGTAGGAGGGAGGAAGAGATGTATGCACGATCTGGGTCCCTTCCAGCAGTGTGTGAAGAGAGCCCTAGTTTTTATTGGAACTGTTCTTATTTTCAAACCTCACATCTATGTTAATACTGCTATTGACACCCCACTTTATTTCAAATGAAAAATACTGACATGTCATTCAGAGTGAAGGTATATAAAAATTATTTTTGACTTGCATGAAGAGGCTTCTCTTAGATTACATTGTCAACAGTACATGAATATTCTAGAGCTTAATCACATTATCATCGATATATACAGGTTATGATGTTTGCTTAAATAATAATTAGTGTTTTAAGCAGATTTCAAACATGAATACATTATTGATATAGTTATGTTGAAACCTATACTTCAGGCTTGTACAACTATCAAGGATATGACTATAAAGCAAATCATAAGCGAAGCCTATACCCATACGAAGGATACCAAATGAATTTAATTAAAGATGAAACCAAAAGTATAATTTTAGCTGTAATGTAGCAAGGGATATTCTTCGTGATCACTAAACACAATAAATTTCATTCAAATATTCTTGTATAAAAATATGCTGTTTTAAAATGGTGAAATATGCTAAATAAACTAATAAAAGTGAATATATGGGAGCGGAAAAGGTAAGATAGCTATTAGTAGAGGATCAGGCGAACGATATTCTCTCAAACCAGAGAAATATATTTCCCATTAAGCACAAAATTCACAAGAGTACGGCAGTCCTTATGAACTGTTGAGTAATTTACAATGTTTATATGGTAATTATTCTTATACTAAAAATGAACAATGTCTGCAAGTACTCTAGAGGAATAGGCAATATTTTTATGAAAATAACAATAACGATGACAAAAACGATGGCCATAACAGGAAGCCCTATTGTTAATATAATTTCTAACTTAACAGGTTTGCATAGAATACATTAACAAATAAAGGACTCATTCACAAAATAAACGCAAGATAATCTATAAATAATGTATAGAAAGCCCACAGTATTATAAAGAACTTTATCGAACTTAAAGATTTTGTCATCATGACTGGCAGTCACATATTAGTAATTCCACAAACATTTTTACTACCAGAAGCTACAAAATAAACAATTTTAAAGTATACACAAAACAGACAAAACAGACCCTTTCAAAACGACTGGATAGTGAGATTTTCCTGTGCATAAAAAAAAACTGCATTGATTACATAAATATTGCAAATGGCTTTCCTGCAGTCAAGAGACTTCGTCCTTTCACTTATAGCTATATTATCAGTCTCAGACTTCAGTCAGTACTGATGGCTTTCAGCCACAGAACTTTATGATTACACTCAGAATATCACATTATCACTGCCGATAAATATTTCAGCCACTGTAGATTCAGGTGGACAGAAAGTTTAATATGCGTAGAAAAATCTATGGTTCCGTAGTAATTGTGTTCGTTAATTGCCAAATGACAAATAGCACAAATTTTAAGGAAATTCTATTCAGATTTCATTCTTTCTTCCATGCCCTCCTGATTAATTAATTTATCGATTTAATTCCATTCACTACGTTAATTTCAGTACTTATCTATTTAACTATGTATTCATTTATATGTAACATTAGCAAGCTCATAGTCAGAATTAATGGGAAAACTACAAGTTATATACGTATATAAGCAAATATCAAATACATAATACATACATTCATATATATATATATATATATATATATTTATATATATATAGATATATGTAGATATAGAGAGAGAGATATATATGCATATACAAACATAAACATGTATATATATATATGCATATACATACACACACGTATATATACATGGGTGTGTGTGTGTAGATATATATATATATATATATACAAAGTGCGATGGATACACTGTCATCATATTATATTTTTAATTTTGCGCATGCACATTGTTTGGTTTTGATTTTGTCCACTACACAGTATAGTAGGGTCAGTTGGGCACCGTGTGTGAGAAATGCAACAACATGACGTAATTTACTCTGCCAGAAATTTTCAAATGTCATACTATACTGCTTGGCATTCGTGCTGGAAGGCCCAATGCAAACATATGGTGAACGCACAGAACAATCGTTAGCTTGTCGTGTCCCCCAAACATATACCGAGAGTGGTAAAAATCAAACATCCAGCGAATATTATGGTGTTTGGGGCGATCACTAGTGGTCACGACGTTATGCTTCCAATAATCTTCCCACACAGCCTCAGCCACAACACGGAGGCCTACATCGAGTGCCTTGAAGAGATAGTGTTGCCAGGGATCAAGAGTGGGGCTACTGGAAATCCCTATGACTGGCAAGAGGACTCTGCACCATGCTACACAAGCAGGAGTACCCAATAATGCTTGTCAGACAATTTCTGCGACCACATCACCCCCAACATCTGGCCACTTAACTTTCCAGACTGCAACACCTTAATTATTATGTGTGGGGCGCAGTTGAGCGATAGAACGTGTGACACCAAAGATAAACTGAAAGTAAGGATTATGGCAGCAATCACCGACTTAAACAAGGAGATAATCTAGAAGAGTTGCTGGAGATTCTGAAGTCGTCTTGAGTTCGATTAAATAAATACTAGTTACGCACTGGGGTCGATGTAATCGACTTAATCCCTTTGTTTGTCCTTGTTTGTTCCCTCTATGTTTATCTCCCTGTGGGCAATAAAGAAATAAATATACAATCGTGAGGCGGCGAGCTGGAAGAAACGTTAGCATGCTGGGCGAAATGCTTAGGGCTATTTTATCTGACTTTATGTTCTGAGTTCAAATCCCGCCTAGGTCGACTTAGCTTTTCATCCTTTCGAGGCCAATAAATTAAGTACCAGTTGCGTAGATCTAATCGACTGGTCCCCTCCCCAAAAATTTCGGACCTTGTACCTAGAGTAGAAAAGAATATATTATACAATCGTACGTACATACATACTTTATATATATATATATATATACATGCACACACACACACACACACACACATATATATATATATATATATGCACACACACACGTATATATATGTATATACTACTATTTTTTATAAGGTTAAAATTTTAAATGGTCATTGCGTAAAGAGAATAGTTCAATATCGGGGCATATAAATGGATTTTCCATATGCGTGAGGCTCGAACCTAAAACCCTATGCTTTCGCAGCAAGTCTGCTACCATTTGCACCAAAGTAAACACCTGCTCCTTCTGTTAGATTGAGAACTATAATTTCATAGATTTGTTTTTGATAAACAAGTTAGCCTGTGCGTTTTCTGCGATAATTCGTTAAGCAGTGCCGAATTTTACAATTCCGTCGAGGGCTTTTATTCTGCAATTTTAAACTATTTTTCTTTAGACGGTTATAGCTTATACGCTTTAATCTTATAAAATAATATAGGAATATCATAATTATTTGCGTAACTGTAAAATTCGGCACCGCTTATCAAATCTTCGCAGAAAACGCATATGGTAGCTTGTTTCTGAAGACCAGTCTATGAAATTATAGCTTTTAATCTGAAGGGAAGGAGAAGGTGAGAACGTTGGTGTACATGGTATCACACTTGTCGCGAAAACATACAGGTGCGCTTTAAATTCTTACGTGCCCTGGAAGCCTACTCTTTTTTCCGTTGAGTGCTTATATGTCTCAATATTAAACTATTTTCTTCATACGGTGAGTTCTTAAAAGCTTTAAGCTTATAAAAAAATGTTAATATTAATATTATTTAGAGAATTGTAAAATTCGGTGCCGCTTATCGAATCATAGCAGAATACATACATACATACATACGTACATACATACATACATACATACATACATACATACATACATGCATGCATGCATACATACATCTAGATAAACTGGGATTTTCAAAAAGAGAAATCGACCGTCTAATTCGTACATTAGAAGTGCAATCTGTGAGTGGAACAGTAAAAATATGCAAGACATTTCTCTAGTCTCAAATTTGTCTCCGTATTTGTCTGTGTTAACTATATCCCAAAGATGGAGTCTTGTATCTTTGTTGGAAACCGGGTCCCTCCTCAATGGGGGATTTATAATAATTAAAAAATAGAAGAGACATCTATCCATCCATCCATCCATCCATCCATCCACCCATATATACATACATATATATATATATATATATATATA
>NC_068983.1:34250720-34252378 GCF_001194135.2 Octopus bimaculoides | reverse complement strand
TATATGCATGTGAACGTGTACGTAATAGTGGTTAATGATGACTCCCTGATTAGCAAGGCTTCTAGTTTCGTATAAAAATCATACACTGCATTTTAAGATGGAGACAATCTAGCTTAAAGTAATAAAACTGGCAAAGATGGCTGCTTTCGATTTCCAGCCTGCAACACATTCGAGGAAAGTTATCATATATGTCATCCAAGACAGTATTAGTGACAATGATGTTGTGGTAACTATGGCGTTATGTCTCAAATGAGATGAAAAGCAATGTGGAAATCCACTTCAGGAAAGAGAAAGCAGGCAAAAATGAAACTTATGATTGTAAGAAGATAAAGACGCATTGGATTGAGAGAAAGTTGGGTCCCGCAAAGACTACAGAAATGGAGGAGAGCAATATTAAAGCGATGACTTACTCCATAGGTAGCACACGATGCACAAATCGTTTACTGGAAAAGAGAAATTGAAATGGTATCTTATACCCAAAGCATTCCTAAGTGACAAACGAGTTATTTACATTCTGAATACGTCGTCCCAGGCCTCGTCTCTTAATATTTCTGGCATCCGACCCTACATGCTATCATTCCTCCATTTAAGATATATGTCCTCATTTCTTCTACTTCTTTCTTCTTAGACGATTGTTTTTGTCCCCTCTCGTTCATCTCCCTGCACTTGTATATTCTGTTCTGATCTCTTTCATTCCCTACCTAATCGATTTCCAGCCATATCTTTCCCAGGCCAGATCAGGAAAATAATTCGTTTCACGATCAGGAATACATGCATCTGCACTGTTAACTGTTTATGACATTTCTTTATGAGACTTTTGCCATGCCGAAAGCTATTGTTTGATGGTGTTCTGAAACAGATATATTTGACAGTATTCAACATACAGCCATATATCTAGGGATTTATATACATACATACACACATACACACATACATACAGAGAAAAACACACGTACACATACACAAGTACAAACATACACAAACACACACATACACACATACTTATATGTATATAAATATATACGCGTGTGTGTAGGCATGTATACATTTAAGCATATATATATATATAAACGCTGTGTGTGTGTGTGTGTGTGTGTGTGTGTGCGCGCGTATGTCTGTCCTTGCGCACACAGGCACACACACTCATAAAACACATACACATACAAACACAAACACATACACACACAGGTATATAAAGGCCTATTCTTATACATATGCATATGTAAGCGTGTATATATATGGATATGTGTGTGACTATTGAACATTCACACTTCTGCTAAAATCTTGCATATCGTCCTCCATTTTCGTATGTTTCTCTGTCCCTTTTCATCTACTCTCTCTCCCTTTCTCTCTCACTTTATCTCCCCTCCCTCTCTCTCTCTCTCTCTCTCTCTCTCTCTCTCTCTTTCTCTCTCTCTCTCACACACACACACACACACTGTCTCTGTCTATCTATCTAGCTATCTCTCTTTCTCGTGCTTATTTGCACAATTATCTACTTGCAAATCATAATAGATATATTTTTCTATAACATTTTCTTTTGTTTTAAATTTCTTTTTTTTTTTTTTTATTGTTCTCGTGAATGAATTTGTTTGAAATATATAATTTTATATTATACTTACCTCACTCAAGAGACGCAAATATTGATAAAGTTAAGC
>NC_068983.1:34247944-34249078 GCF_001194135.2 Octopus bimaculoides | reverse complement strand
TAATGCGGTTTTTATATTTCTTTTATTTTTTTAAAAAATAATATAAACAAAGTTCTTTTTTAATCTAAAATATACTCCCATTCATTTTCTGCAATGATCTTTCATCTATCTAGTAGACTTGCAAGGCCCTTCTTCCAAAATTCACTTGCCCATGACAAAAAATACTCTTCCAGTGCTGTTCTGACCTCGTCTACAGAATTCATATTTTTTCTGTGCAAATGATTTTGAAAACTTCGGAATAAATGATTATCAGATGGTGCAATGCCCGGTGAATATATGGGTGGGGTATAGTTTCCCATTCAAACTGCTCCAGCCTTTTCAAATGTCATCCTCACTGTATGTGGCCGAGCATTATCCTGATGGAAGAACACATTTCGTCTTGAAACCAAACATGGTCATTTTCCTTACGTAGGTGTAAATCTTTTTTTAGCGTGGGTTGTCTGTGTTTCTCTTTTCCCTATCCACTGTCATTGGCGTTTGACATTTTTATCCAGAACCCATTTCTCGTCCAGAGTCACTCGTTGATCACAAAAGGTTCATTCGTGGGATGTGACAGCAAAGAAAAGCACACATTCAATTTCTGCGCGTGATTCGTCTCGGAAGTTTTGTGAAGAACCCATCGATAAAAATTTGCTGACTTTTTCGATGGCACGCAGGGTTCGTTGAATGTTTGAATAACCAAATTCAAGATTCTCTGCTAGTTCCTCAGCAGTTACGATAGAATTTTGTTACAGCAGGGTGTGCAGGATGTTCCTCGTAGAGCTGTGTAAATCTTCTAGGACGTGGCTCGGCTTCTAGGCTGTAGTTTCCGGTTCGGAATTTCTGGAATCACCGTTAACACAGGCTTACACTTATTGTCCGATTCCCGTATACTGCATTAATATTCCTCGCACTTTCCGTTGGGTTTTTGCCTTTATTGAACTCATAAAACAAAAATATGCCGAATATACTCCTTTGTCACTTCCATTATAGCTTGGAAAACATAACTGTTAAAATCGAACTGCACTTATCAAAACATGCACTAAGAATAAGTACAAAGCAATATTACTATCTACTTTTATAGGAAGTTGATGCTGGTAGTTTATCCCGTCCCCTTCAAACTTTTATTGATGCAACTGGAAAAAGACCTATATA
>NC_068983.1:34247204-34247709 GCF_001194135.2 Octopus bimaculoides | reverse complement strand
ATATATATATATATATATATATATATAGTGAGAATTTACAAAAGACAAAAGACGAAGGCAGGTGTGTAAACAACAAACCGATTTATTAGTTTAACTCTCGGAAGGGGCACAGAAATAAAGAGAGAGAGAAAATAGAAAACGGTTTAGTGGATAGCGATCTATCATGGTGAATGCCGGACACAGGAAGGGGAGATAATATAGTAGTGGTGATCCCAAAGCGAAGGTACGCGTGCGTGGGTATGTGAGAACGTGTATATGCGTGAGGAAGGGGGTTTGTGACCTTGACGTGTGCGAGTGTACATGTGTAGGTGTGTAGAGGATGTTTAAGTGCTGAGAAGTGGTCAGTGCTAGTCTGTGCCTTGGTGTAGGTGCTGGGATGTGGTCAGTGCTAGTGTGTGAGAGTTGGTGTGATGTGGTTTGAGGTGGTATGGTGGTGTGTGGTGTGGTAGTGCGAGGTGGTGTGGTGGTGTTGAGGTGTGGTGGTGTTGAGTTGTGGTGGTGTTGA
>NC_068983.1:34240131-34246898 GCF_001194135.2 Octopus bimaculoides | reverse complement strand
GAGACGAGAGTGGGGAAGCAAGGATGGGGCCTAAGGGATGCGGAGGGGGTGGGATGGGATGTATAGGGATGGTGGGTTTGGAATATGTAGGGGTTGAGTAATGAGGGAGGGGTGTGGTTGGTGTCATGGATGTAAGAGTGGAGAGATGCCACTAGGAGCAACTTGTTTCAGTCATTTATATTCAGCCATTCTGGAGCACCGCCTTTAGTCGAGCAAATTGACCCTAGGACTTATTCTTTGTAAGTCTAGTACTTATTTGATCGGTTTCTTTTGCCGGGCCACTAAGTTACGAGGGCGTAAACACACCAACATCGGTTGTCAAGCGATAGTGGGAGTACAAACACAGACAAAAAAAATCATGTTGTTGGGAAGCAAGCTTCTTACCATACAACCCATCCAGCATGCGTGTGTGTGTGTGTGTGTGTGTGTTTTATACAAATAATTTTACTTATGAGCAATTATTGAAAACATTACAGTGATATATAGAAATGAAAATGTATAAACAAACGACGTAACGTATACTGAATGTAAATACGAACGGGATATAAACAGAAAGTCCATAATTCTTCATCATTTATCGACTAATGGTGTTGCTAAGTTTCGCACCTTTAACGATAAGGTGCCAAACTGAACATGTGTGAATGTATGCGTATGTGTCTGACTCAGCTTATCTGCGTATAAGTATCTAATGTTCTTTATTCGTCTCTGATAATAACTGGAAGCATTTATTCTCAACTTCATAAAACAAGCAAATCCGTCTATATGGATTTTCTAAAAGTATCATATTCATAATTTAAGTACTTGTTAACATAGGGATATTATTCTATGTTCACATTTCTGTCCACTATGTAGAACTAATTTGTATTAATGTCATTTTTATAAGGCTTAAGTATTTTCCTTCATTGACAAGGCATAGATAATACAGTTGTATTCCGCTTGTTAATGGTTCTGAATAAAGAATTATAAATGGAGAGCAGTTATTAAACTTCTCTCTTTCATTCAAGTTGAGAATTTTAAAATGATACAAAGACTGAGATTTGCTAACTTCAACTGACACCTACATTGCACAACATATTTAGTGGCATCAACAATCGAATTTCTTCCTTCACAGTAATGTATAATTTTTATACCGATGTATTCTAGAAGATATTTCCTTATGAAATTCAGAGGTCAGGAAGGATTTTTTCTCTGGTTGAATTAAGGATTTTGCTCTGGTTGAGTTGAGTTGAGATGGAATAAATCAATTGATATTTCGACGAAGTTGCAGAAGTTCTGTATATAAAATATTGTTAAATCAACTATGCTCAGTTTTAGGGCAACTTTATTGTGTATCCCTTCTTTGATGTCTCTTAGCCTAAGGACTATACACAAATCTTCCTGTGTATATTATTGATAAGGTATTCGAATATTATAAGTATATAGCTGAATATTGATGGGTTTCTAAATCGTTTCTGTGTTTATACGTGACAACTAGTCTGTTATCTTTGCAAAAGCCCAAATATATACGAATAAAAATTATTAATGGCATCGCTTTCACTTTTTCTCTCTCTCTGTCTTTGTCTGTCTGTCTCTCTGTCTCTCTATCTTTGTCACTCACACACAAACGCGGGCGCGCACGCACACACCCACGCATGCCCATAAACTATGAAATCAGAAGATATGAGAGGTGAATATATTTAGTTAACCACTTGATATCCTTAGGATTACGGCCGTTTTGCATCCTTCTTCATGTAGCAATAATTTCAGTGCAGAAGAAATTCTCACCACATGATGAAGGTTGTAAAGCGGCTGTCCTCTAAAGGTTGTCAAGTAGGACATCTTAAGGATATAAAGTGCATAAATAAATATATTCACTTCTCATATCTCCTGACCATTACCATTCATATACTCCTCATTAAATAATTTAATCAATCAGATCTTTTGGATTTGAGCTGCTTAAACACAGTATGTTACATGTTTTTGTATTGGGTTACTATGTGGACTTGATTTATTAGCCGCGTGTTCGTTTGAGGAGCTTTGTCTGATAGCCACATGATTTTCTGCATCCATATCTTTTACTACATACGTATATTAATATACATATATGCATACATACATACGCACGCGCGTATACAAACACACACACACACACACTCGCACACACATTCACACACACACACTCACACACGCACATATGTATAGATACGTACGTAGTATAAGATATGAATTCAGAAAATCGTGTGACCATCACAGAAACGAGTCTAACAGCAGAGAAACGCAACATCTTTGACCTAGTCGGCTTCCTCATTAACGCACTCAATTCAGTTATCTCCAAGTTAATGGAGATATCTATTAACAACAACATCCTTCAACCCTTTTATCATTATTCTCCCTCTCCACACACACACATCTCTCTCACCCTTTAATGACCACCAGTACGGTGTCTGCAAAGAAGACCCCATTGTTGACCTGCATTCTTATCTCTCCCATCAATGCATTCATGCGATGCAGAAATTTCACGATAATGATTTTATCGCTCTTGGCATCGGGCAATTGTTCGACTGTGTCTAGCAATAGAATCTATGGAGTCTATTAATAACCCTTTTCTTTAAACATTACCTCTATTATGATCGCACTTTCTCTGCGCGTGTTCAAGTAACTTATTCTGTCTTATTCTCTCTTTCATTCTACGACTCCGCTGTGCTCCAGGGTTCCGTTTTACCCTCGAATTTCTTCTTTCTTTTCATAAGGAGGTTACTTGCAGCCATGTCCAACAATCTCCACTCAAACATAGGTAACAGTCCCATCACTACGCATAAAAAGTCTTATTCATGAGCAGTACTAATTATAGCCGTAAATTCGCTTCAATTGTTGAGCCCTATTATCAACGAGAACCTTTTCGGGTGAATTTACATGATTTAGCTAGAACCGCGTTCTAAATACAGGCAACATTTTCATGATTCTCGACAAAAATATTATCGATATTCTACAATTCTTAGATGATTCATTCAATATAATATTACTCACACACTTTAGATGCTGCTACTACTACAAGCACAGACATTCTCACTTTTTCCCTTTCCAGATAATACTGTTATTGCCTTTACTTCTCGCAAATGCTTGGTCTCATGTCACATCTACACAAGTATTTCCAACCAATTCTTCATAACTCCTCATATTACATTTGTTTTCTCTAAAGCCCAAGGTTCCACTTTAGTAACTACGCCTATTCGTTTTTTTCTTAGAACGTTAGTCAACTGAGATACCATTCCTCCTCATGTTTTTATCACACATGTTGACTTAATATATTGAAGAGGAATATTAATTGCATCAATCATATCTCTTACTGAGAGTCTGTGAAGGCTATGGACACGGTTTCGCAAGGAACAAAAAAGAGTTGAAAAATACTTAAATAGTAGTCTCATACTTTCGAAAAATCAGGTTTCCTAGATTTCCCTTTAGTGAGTTGGACACGGCTGACTTGAATATTGATTTAACGCGAGTATGTTGCAGGTATTGATAGACACGCATTTTCTTACATTACATCTATAAAACTTGAAGCATAGTTCATGTTATATCGTCAACATGGAACTTTGTATAATGTTTCCATTCGAACTAAAGTTTTAAATATAGTATTCCAGTAATACTTCCAATTTTTAGATTTTAACAAACCCTAATATTTATAACGTATAAATCTTTGTTAATTTATATGTGTGTTATAATAACTTGAGAATATTTTTTTGATTTTCACTAAATGAATAATATACAAAATACTTCTAGTGGCCCTAGGAAAAATACAGAATTTCCCTATCTGTGTTCAACGTCACCAATCGACAGGTATCCTAAAACTGATATAATATTTAAAGAGGGTATTAAAAAAACTCTGAAAAAATCGATGTGATTATAGGTTATACACATACATACTTACAAAAAAGGGACCATACATGGTTATATTTCCCAATGATTTGAAAAGGAGAGTAATGTTGACATGAAACTAAGTTTCTCAGAGATTCATGACAACTAAATCACATCATATTTAGAAGTCTATTCATTTGCAATACAAAAACATTAGATTGCTGCGAAATATTTAATAAAGAAAAGAAAGAGCGAAACCTTTAGGTGTATAAGATGCAACTGAAAATGTAGATTATGTTGTACTTCTGTGGAAGATAACACACATGGGATTAGCAGCTGCCTAATAATGCCATGAAGTTACTGCTTCCCTGTGCGACAAGATGTTATCTCAAAAACAATGTACAAACCCTTTCGATAGAAAAGACTGTCCCAGAATAAATATAGTGAATCGCTCAGTTATTGAATATAACACAAACATCAAAACAGGGTGGGATATTCCCATAAAAACATCTGTCAAACGTAAACATAACGAGCCGGATGTTGTTATTTGGGACAGACAAGAAAGAAATATGTACTCTCATAGATGTTCTATTGATTTGAATATCACTGTCTAGAAAGCAAAATATATTCTTTTCTACTATAGGCACAAGGCCCGAAATTTTGGGGGAGGGGGCCCAGTCGTTTAGATCGACTCAGTACGCAACTGGTACCTAATTTATTGACTCGAAAGGATGAAAAGCGAAGTCGACCTCGGCAGAATTTTGAACTCAGAACGTAAAGACAGACGAAATACCGCTAAGCATTTCGCCCGACGTGCTAACGTTTCTGCTAGCTCGCCGCATTGAAAGCAAAAACCCGATCAGGAAACTTACAAATTAGAATTTCCTAGAGCCGCCAAATATAAAAGACTTTTGATTTTAAAATATATATTAGCCATGGATTAATCCAGATTGAGCGACAAAATAATTTGTCAATGCTGTCATAAGAATATTGCACCAAAGACGACACATGACTAGATTTTCTAGCTAGGTATATGAGATAAAAAAGTACTTATCTGTAACATTGCTGCTTCCGTCATAAATAATACTAGCTCTATGACATAAGTACAGTTAATTGCGCAACAACTATTAAATTTGTGAAAGATTTTAATGAGACATCCATGGCATACTGCCAAAATTTAAATTCCATAAGTTCTAAAAGTCTTACCACAAAAGAAAAGAAACTAAAAGACTAGAGCCTACTATAAGAGCTACACAAAAACCAAAAAAGCACCCCTGATAAATCCAAAATATTTACGAGGTAGGTTAGAGAGTGCAAATTCATACTGCTCAATTATGACAACACAAAGTTATGAAAATCGGCCCATGAATTTATTTTCATATTTCCAGAGAAGCGAAAAGGTTATAATGATACACTAGAAAAGGTTATAATGATAACGAACTTCAGATCATGCTAAAATGTAAATTGTTTATCACCTTCAAGGAAAATAACTTTCTAGGACAATAATGATCTAAACGTAAATGGTTGGTTAAAAACCAACCCACACGAGATCATATTAGCTACTATGAACATTCGGACAAACATACAAACTCAATCAATGCGTTGATAATAATATACACACCTCTAGGTGTTTCATAAATATAAATAAGAAGTTGGATATAGATGCCCAGTTTGATATAGTAAAAAATTATCTCGAGAAACAATGAAGTTAGATTAACTTGTGTTTGCCTACACCTTATTTATACGAGTATATTCAAACTTAGAGTATCTTTAACAAAACCTAATCATGCTATCTTGTAGCATCCACTTATTTACTTTCGATTTCAGATCTTACAAGAAGCGTTAACAGAAGGTAAGTATTTAACAGTATTGTTTTGATTTAACTCAATCAATATCCTCAAATTGCTTCCATACTTTGAACCGAAGTGAATAGAACATTCTGCCTGTGCTTAACCTCACATTTCTTAGGGTCATCGAGCATTTAAGCCGACGGTATTCTATTCACAGCAGAATATTTGGAAACACTGAGGAACACAATAGATTAATAGATTTACTTTATAAATTCACACGCATATATTTCTCTCTATATATATTATCCACAATGTTAAGTGCTTTTGTCGTCTTCACCCGCATCTGTTTCATAAACATCTGTTCATTAATATATGCAATATTAAATACATGCACATCATATGCATATTTATATATACACAAACAGATCGAAGCTCCATCCTGAGCCGTAGGCGCATAAGACTAGTTTTCTTGTTTCAATAACGTACATATTGCCCAGCTGCTGGACGGAAAGTCTGTCTGTCGCAGAATTACTCATTTTTGCCATCTGAGTGGACTGAAGCAACGTGAAATAAAGAGTTTTGCTCAAGACCACAACTCACCTCCTGGTACAAGAATTGGAACACGAACTTTAGATCATAAGTACAGCACCCTCAACCCTAAGCCACTCCCCACCAAATTATGATACAAATATGTATACACATAAATATACATTCATATATGTATATATCACACGCAGCCACTTACATGTATGTATGTATAGCTTAGTATTCAATTTTCAATGTCACCTCAATCATGAGCTAAGTATAAATAATGATGATTGGTGCAGGAAGAGAAATGAAAGAAGTTTGATAATGGTTGCCAAGCTTCAATTATTATGAACAGCACTTATTTAGTAGTAGTGGAAGGTGATTCATAAATCTATTGTGATTTATTGATTCCAGTATTGTCTTATAAACTGGTGAGTCAGTTAATTTACGAGGTTCTAATTATTGAACCTACAGGGTTGCCTGTTAAATCTTTGGGTAGTTAATTATTATAGATGAGGTGGTTTACATTACAGAATATTTATATGTATAACATTAATATATTTCAGATGATGAAACGATCTTGTTTTTAATATATATATAGATCGGAAGAGCGTC
>NC_068983.1:34239178-34239916 GCF_001194135.2 Octopus bimaculoides | reverse complement strand
ATATATATATATATATATAGTTATGGTATATTCTATTAAGAATCTAGTAAAGTACAGTATAAAGCTCGTTCTCCTTCCGATTTCACCCTTTGCTATCCAGTAGTAGTATTATACTTACTTCCAGGTTTATAGTTGGGCTTCTGTCATGTGTGATTGATACTTGTAAACATTGGAGTCAACAGAAAAGCGTACGGTTGGACATTCATTTTCAATCACTACAATTGTTTCAACACAAATTAGCTCTCCATGCTTGCAGGTACTTGATTATGCAACCGTTTCCCTGTATTATGAGATCTATTTGTGTTTCCTCATGCGATAAGTAAATACACTCTCCGTAATTTCAAATTCTCGGCTTCAAGAGCATCCTCTCTGTCTGTCGTGGCATGAAGTCTATAGTAGCCACTGACTCTTTCAGGGTGTTGTTGCTGAAGGCCAGTTGGCAAACTGATCCGAATGTGTAGCTGTAGTGGGATGTTGGTTCTACTACTGTTAAAGTGGCTGCCGTTTTAAAGGGATTGGCATTCGATTTCTTTCTACTGTTCGTTTGTTCTTCATGATTGGTTACACCTGCCATTGTCCTTAGCTGATCTTGAAGAATCGGCCCATACGTACACTTTCATGGTCGCTCACATATTCATCCATATGCATACTAACGCTCGGACATATACACACGAACGCTTGCACACACGCTTGCACACACGCTTGCACACACGTACATACAAAATATATATATATATA
>NC_068983.1:34234521-34238861 GCF_001194135.2 Octopus bimaculoides | reverse complement strand
ATATATATATATATATATATGTGTGTATGTATATATATATACATATATATATCATATATATACATATATATATGTATATATTTACATATGTCTGTGAGTGTGTACGCATGTAGATTTTACGAACGCAGAAGGTTTCTATCTTTTGTGAGAATGTAGTAGCGTGTATTTTTTATAATTTTTTAAAATGTTTATATTTTTTATCTTGTATTTTTTTTTCATGCCTATGAGAGTAGCTTCCCTTTACTAGTATATGTCGTTGATGTAACTAAAACTCATCGTGTATATGTATATATGGACTGTGTATATACCGCAGGCGCAAGCGTGACTGCATGGTACAAAGTTTGCTTCCCAGCCACATGGTTCCTGGTTCAGTCCTATTGTATGGCACATTGGGAAAGTGTCTTTTACTATAGCCTCAATCCGACCATGACAAAATCAAGTAAAACATAAAGGTAATACGATTGTATAAATGTCGGGCAATCTGAAACTATTTTCTGATTGCAGCTATTTTGCATGTTACGGTACTTCCATAATACACTAAGGCGCTTACTTTACACATATTACCTGCAGTGTGATACCCGGGTACTTGTTTTATAAGAAACCAACTGAGTTCGTTCAACATAACATCGGCCATTTAAGGAATAAACTCATCTAACTCTATAAATTGATTTAAAGAAAGGCTGACGAAATTTGCATACTTTAAAAGGGCTGTTAACCAATTGAATATGAAAGGTGGCTTTAAATGATTTTTCTGAGTATCTGAGTGCTGTGGTAAATAAGGAAGAAAATAGATCAATGAATTGGAAATTTGCAGCAACTAAGTCTGTGTTTTGATCATTAACTCGCCATAGATTTTCTTATTTAATTGATTTTCAGCATGGCTTCTAATAAAAACAGCCGGACAACAGTAGCGTTCTTTTAATCTTTGTTCTATGCCAACAAAGCTTCGCGGGGACATTGTCGCTTTTTTTCCGCACAAGCTAACAAAATCTTAATTCAGACACAGTTGGAATCCAGAATTATTTGAAAATGAAAGACATAATAAAGATATACTCATAATCCAGCCGTATCGATAAAGAGCTTAACTTTTGTCATTGCAATCCACTTCATCATATCCGGTTGAATGCAACATCATCCATTTCTTTTTGACTTGCTTACTCATCAGCTTTTATCAAGGTGAACTGGAGAAATTCTCGACAAGAAAAGGACAGAAAGATAGTCCGTGTGTAATATCCAGATACCATTAAGACATGCCATATCTATAGCTACCTTTGGCATATTGGGTTTCTTTATTCTGGGTTTTATGACTGATTTTATTATTAGATATTTATAAATGCGTTTCTGATCAAATGATTAGATTTAGAAAGACGAGGAGGCAAAGATTAAAAAAATAACGAAATGAACGGATCGTGTACTTGGAGATATAACATACTTTCAAGGCTGAAAATGTATGATGGATGGAAAAGTTAGATGTCGTACTCCGGAGAAAGATAAAATATTCAGTATGGATGAATCGACTGGATTCAAAGAACTGACAAAATTAATAGCACATGCAGGCACATAAATAGATTGAAGAAGCTCTTGATAAATGGTAGGATAGAAAAATAATGGATTGATAGATATATGAATTTGCTGGAGATAGTAAATTCACTTAGTATTAAATACATATAAAAAAAATGATGGATATTTACATTGAACGAATATTTGCACTGTGAGTCTTTAAAGGGTTCCATTAAAGTCACTCTCTGCTCCTCTCTGTGCACGGGTGTGCCTGTGTGCACACACGAACACGCACGAACACACACGTTTACATATATATATTTTTTCATACATACACGCGCGCGCGCGCACACACACGCGCGCACACACACACACACACAAACACACACACATATATATATATATGTATATATATATATATATATATATATATATATATATATACATACATACATACATACACACACACACACACAAAGAAGTTGTCCCAAATGTGACTGATGGGTTTCAACATTTAATAACTTTCTTAACTTTGCAAATAAATGCATGAATTTTTTATACAAAAAAAGGAGATAATGGGAATTAATATGCTCTAGTCAAATTGTTCAACAACCACTACATCACATATGAAAAATAACATCGCTTAAATAGTACCCATTTTCGGCTTCGCCCGTCCGTGCACTTTCCAAAGATTGCACCATAACACCCTCAAGAGATTCAGATCCCACTTCTCTGATTTCTGTATTCATGATCTCCTTCAGTTGCAACAGGGTCTCTGGATTCTTGACGTAATCCCTCTCTATCAGGAAAATTCCGAGCTTGTCAAGTCTGGGGAACGTGAAGGCCACTTGACATTGCCGTAGTGGGAGATTATTCTCTCTCCGAGGTCTACTTTGAATGGCCGGGCGCAAAGTTATTAAAAGTTGAAACCCATCAGTGCCTTTTAGGACACCCTGTACATGTATAAATATATATACACATACACACAGACACACACATATATATATATATATACACACACGTGTGTGTGTGTGTGTATGTGTGTGAGCTATGTATAATCTCTACACTTTGTCTACGATCTGTATGTCAATTCAACCGGAGTGTAACGTCGGAAGAGAATTCAGTATAACTTGCCATGGGATGTTAATAAATCCGCGAATGAAATTAGCACTAAATTTTCTTCTAGTTGTTGGTATAGGAGGAAGAGACAGTCTGCATGAACTAATCAGGTTCAAGTTTGTGAGATTGATGGTATTAATGTTCTTAATTTTTTTTTTATAGTCAACACCAAGGAGAAAATTCCAGAAGCCTGTTCTGGGGAGAATGATTTGGCGTAGTGATTTGTGTGGCGTCTGGGAGGTTGGATATAACAGGTGTGATGGCAAGAAGGGACATACGTAAGAGTTATTGGTGCATCAGTTGAGCCGGCTTTCAGGAGCAGAGACAATCATTGTTCATTTGCAATGATACCACTGGCCCATGAGCTAAAGGAAAGAAAATTTATGTTAAGGACGTTATACTAATCGGTTGGATGGCCCCTTTCTGAATGTCGATTTAGATGTGTATGCATCAGTGGCACCGACCCAGTGAGTCTCAACATATTTTTGCAGTCCTTCTAAATTTTGTTGAAGAAAAGTGCTAGTCGGTGGAATGCGGTTTTAAGCATGTAAGTTCAGCAGAAAAGTTACATAGTATTGCTGAAATCCTCAAATTACAGTGATTTTGAATGTTCTAACAATGTGCTGCTCATGTGGGTCGGTGATTTCTTGATATGAGAAGCGTCTGTGTTTTCTTGCTGCAGAAAGAGGCATCATTGGCAATTTAACCGATGGTGCAAGGCTTCTGCATCACTAATCATGGAATCAATATTCTTGGAGTGGCAACGCTGCACGTAGATTACACTTGTTTGGTGAATGTTGAGCAAGAGTGAAGTACAGTGACATTTCGATGCGAGAGAGAGTGGTTGGATGAAGCTGAAAGTAGGTCATTTATGTTTACAAAGAAGAGAATCGACGACAAAATTGAATTTGCCGGCACGGCAGATTTGAGAGAACGTAATTTATTAATATACGTCGTGGTATTGTAATGTGGTAGAAAGCTACCAATCCCAGAGACGAAAGATTGTTGACACCTGTTTCAACATTATGATTAATGCCAGCTGTAATGAGTATTTCTTTATCCATTTTTAATATACGTGTGTATTCGCTTGCGCATTTGCGCATATGTATGCATATGTATTTGCCTGATTATGTTCGTACAAAGGTACAAAGCTCAATCTTTACCAAGTAATGAGTGTTTGCGTATCTCTCTAAGTAAGGCAAGACTTTGAAACCAACAGAGAAGCCTCTGGCACAAGGACACTATCAACCTAGCTTCATACAAGGTCTCTACTTGCAGAGAATGTGGAAATCAACGAGTCCGAAAAGGTGGACTGAAATATTACATGGTTAAGTAAAACCAGCAGAAGAGCACTTTCTTACCCCAAAATCAAACTCACTCCGACAAACACCAGTCCACTTTGCAATTATGTCGGTCGACTTACCTATCAACCTCCTCCATCCCCTTTTCTCACTGGCGTGTCTCTCCAGTGTGCATTAATTTGGTTGTTACTGGCCCTTGACCTGTATTTCTTTATCGATCGCCCGATGATTTGTTTGTTCTATGTTTGGTCTATAAGCTGCGTCTACTGTGTACATCTGTGGTGTGATGTAATTTGTTGTTGGATACTGACACATATGTAACCATTGAAATAAAGGATTACCAAGTTATGCCTATGCTTTTCTCATTTTCTTTTGTATATATCTATATATATATATATATATATATATATATATATATAT
>NC_068983.1:34233201-34234446 GCF_001194135.2 Octopus bimaculoides | reverse complement strand
AGAGAGAGAGAGAGAGAGAGAGAGGGAGTGCGCAGAGAGAGAGAGAGAGAGAGAGAGAGAGATACATATTAGTATTTAAATAAATCTTCGTGTATTCTCTGTGCATTTTCAACCTTCATTTCTTTGATTGTGTGAGTGCGCGAGCACGCGTTGGTGTGTACATATGTATACATATATATGTGTGTGCGCTCTCATGTGTGTGTGCCCTCGCGTATGTACATGTGCGTTTGAGTGTAAAGATAAAGACGTAACTATCATAAACCGAGTCTCTGATAGATTACACGTCCCTTGTAAGCGACGCAGTGGGAGAGAAACCGGAACTACTTGGTTAAGGAGAAAGGGGGCGAGAAGGAGGGAAAAAGAGAAAGAGAGAGAGAGAGAGAAACTTTTAATCGAAACGTTGTACGTGGTAAGACTTGGCTTGTGGTTAGCTGAATGACGAGAACGTTCGGTTAATGTTTGTGAGATCAAGTTATTGATAAGGCTGATTGATTAATTTATAAATAGATTGGATACTGCGAAACTGAGTGACATATAAAAAAAATAGCATGCTGTTGGAATTGTTAAAATGTGGCCAGTTATAACAGAGAACCTGTTCCTGTTATTAAATTGTTGTAAGTTGTCGTGTTGGTCATGATGGCCGCCGTCATCGTCATAGCCATCATTGTCTGTTTCGGCGTCGCCTGTATTGATGCAATCAATAACGTTATTGTTTTTGGATACTGAACTTATATTTGTTCTTGATTTCTTGTTAGTTTTCTTTTCATTCTCACTCTCCAGCAACTATTATATGTAAACTTCATCCAAATAATAATAAAAATAAAAATAATAATAATAATAATAATAATAATAATAATAATAATAATAATAATAATAATAATAATGATAATAATAACAATGATAATAATAACAATGATAGTTTCACATTCAGGTACAACACCATCAAGGGAAGTGCGTGAATCAATTACATCGACACCAGTGCTCAACTGGTATTTATTTCATCGATCTACATACTTATTTATCGTCATATCGTGCTAGAACGTGACTTACGTAGAAGTCAACCCGACCACCGGTCTCTATGTCAGTGAACTTTGTGTTCTCTATTTCCCTACGGCAAAGGATAAGCTTCTGTGCAGCTGTGTCACGTAGAATAGTATACATTTACACACACACACACACGCACACAAACAAACACACAAAAACACACACACACATGTATATATATATATATATATATATATATAT
>NC_068983.1:34231313-34232354 GCF_001194135.2 Octopus bimaculoides | reverse complement strand
TTACCAACCACATGGTTCCGGGTTCAGTCCCACTGCGTAGCACCTAGGGCAAGTGTATTCTACTATAGCCTCGGGCCGGCCCAAAGCCTTGTGAGAGGATTCGGTAGACGGAAATTGAAAGAAGCCCGTCGTATATATGTAAGTATATAGGTTTGTGTGTATGTGTGTTTGTTTGTCTGTCTTTGTGTCCCACCATCGCTTGACAACCGATGCTGGTGTGGTTTATGTCCCCGTAGCTTAATGGTTTGGCAAAAGAGACCGATAAAATAAGTACTAGGCTTACAAGGAATAAGTCCTGGGGTCGATTTGCTCCACTTAAAGATGGTGCTCCAGCACGGCCGCAGTCAAATGACTGAAACAAATAAAATAATAAAAGAATACACACACACATGCAAACACACACATACACACACATACACACATATATATGAACTACGACACTAGCAAAGATCCTAGTGGCTATTTGTTTTCTGAGTGTATGAATAAACTGTATAGTACATCTTATTGCTTTTACTATTTAATTATACTTATCCCATTTCTTACGTTAAAATATTTTTAATTATTCCTAAAAATTTGACGGGGAACAGTTTCATTCCTGCTAGTATTTTTGTCTTTTTGATATGATTGTTCAGTTGGATATTTTCAAAATTCCAAGACTTACCCACAATCATTTAAATGTAATGTATTCTGTAAAACACCTTCCTCATTTTTTTTTTTTTAATACGATACTTTTTGGCATTCGGATATTCTTTTTCATTATATTTCATTATACGCATAAATTTAGTTTAAGCATTTACAATTAAGCTACAACGTTGATAGACATATTTTTTCTTCCCTACGTAGAGACTGATTAATAACAACGATGATGTTCATAATGCTGTCATTTATTCTTCGGAAGACATGTACGTACATGCATATACATACACTCACGCTCTCTATCTCTCTCTCTCTCTCTCTCTCTCTCTCTCTCTCACATGCACATACATTTATATATATATTTGTGTGTGTTCATGTATATATGTATATATGTAGATATATGTA
>NC_068983.1:34225174-34230821 GCF_001194135.2 Octopus bimaculoides | reverse complement strand
TATGTATATATATAATATACATATACATATATATACACATATATACATGTGTATACATATATATACATATATATATGCATATATATACATATATGTATGCATATATAAAAGCACACACACACACACACACACACACACACACACACACACACACACACACACACATATATATATATATATATATATATATATATATATATATGTATACATATATATACATATATGCATATTTAATGTATACATATGTATACACACACACATATATGTACACAATCTGGTGTGTTTGTGTGTGTGCAGGAATGCATTTGCTTTTTTGATAATTTAATAAAATTTTGGCGTAATTCTAATTGTGTATCAATTTTTCCTTATCTCATTTATTACATTCATTTTCTCTCTTTTTATTTATCAAGTATTAATTTTTTATCTTACTACAGTTTTAAAGCCTGAAATAACCTAATAATTCACTAGCTATACGGATACTTTAATGTTTACTGCTATTTTATCGATTATAAATGATTTAATCTACTCTTTTACTTGTTTTAGTAATTTGACTGTGGCCATGCTGGAGCACCGCCCTCAGTCGAGCAAATCGACCCCAGGACTTATTCTTTGTAAGCCTAGTACGTATTCTATCGGTATATTTTTGCCGAACCGATAAGTTACGGGGAGATAAACACACCAGCATCGGTTGTCAAGCGATGTTGGGGGGGGGGGCAAACACAGATACACAAAGAAACACATACATATACATATATACGACGGGCTTCTTTCAGTTTCCCTCTACCAAATCCTCTCACAAGGCTTTGGTCGGCCCGAGGCTATAGTAGAAGATACTTGCCCAATGTGTCACGCAGTGGGATCGAACCCGGAACCTTGAGGCTGGTAAGCAAGCCACTTACCACACAGCCACTCCTACGCCTATAACTAATTTGTTAGTTATATAATTAAAAAATACCATCAATATTTGTATAATGAGCATGAACTTATCGGCTTTTCAAGTAGTTTATTTGTCATATAATGTGGCGAGCTGGCGGAAACATTAGCACGCCGGGCAAAATGCTTAGCGGAATACTGTCTGTCTTTGTGTTCTGATACCAACATATATCTCACCGTCGAGCATAGCCATATTTGAAATTGTGAGTGAGCGCAGGAAGGAAATTGTAACAACAGAGATAAAGAGAGAGGGAGAGAGGAATAGGAGTATGAAATTAACCACCTTCAAATAGATATTCCAAGTGACTGTAAAAAAATATTTTTATCATTTGAAAAACCGTTTAGAACGAGAAACTCTAGCTTACAATGACATAAATCAAAAGCCTTGTATTTTATACCAATACCCTATCACATTTATTGAATGCGGCTTGACTACACACGCTTATTAAACCAGAAACTGAGCGGAAATGCTGTTTACATTTTGTTATGTATTTAACATCTCTATAGGGAATTTAATCTACTAACAATATGGTTGATCAACTTTATCGTAGTTTTTCAATTTGTTATATTACTGTTAGGAATTAGGTCTCTCGGAAGCCCTAGTTCTCATAAGGCCAGAACTCAACAAGGTTTTCATGATTTATAAATAACTAAGATTACATCACAGCCCTTCAACAGAAAGTTGCAGTGGAAACATTCACCTTATTGCTGGAACTCACAGGTGGGTTTATTGGTGCAACGTCGAGTGTTTTGTACAAGATCCCAATGCACTACCCTGTACGGGAACTGAAACCACAAATTTAAGTGTGACACCCTAACTACTGAGCAACGCACCTTGACTGGTGGTGCTCACTCGCCACCACAACACCTATAGGGAAACAAAAACTACTCTATATCTGTGAGATAGCTCAGTCAGAAGAGATAACACTGTTGAGAGAACAAGTCAATGCTCATCGTCTAAACCGACGAAGGATTGAGCGTATCAGACTAGAAGACTTGATGGCATCAACACAGCTACACCATACTTCTCATGGATCTGAAGAAACCTTGGGTTAAACAACAACAACAAAGGCAACAACTGATATTTAAATATATTGATTTTACTGAACCTTCATTTATAATAGTGAATGTGAGAATTCCACTCGGGGTTTGAATTAAACTAACGATAGATATACACTAATACACTGATGAAAGTAATACGAAATGATATTGAAGTTATTGATGTTGTTTGTAGCCTCAAGTCATCTCGCATCGTGCAGACTTATTACGAAATGCATTCCAACCCAACACCGAATTCTCTTTATTGTTCTTTCTTTCAATCATAGTGTGTATAAAAAGGTGGAGAATTTCAGTGATTAGAGTGTTGCTTAAAATACTTTGTTGTGCTTGTCTCGATCCTCTACTTTCAAAGTCTACCGATATCAGTTTTTTTAATTTTTATGATTTCAGGGTCGGGAAAGAAAGTAACACTCCTGAACGGTTGATTGGTGGGATTGTTAGAGCATCACACGAAAGGCCTTGTTGAATCTATTCCGGCACTTTGCACCCCTGTGAACCCTGGTACCAATTTGAATCTACATAAATGCAACCGCCGTTTACTTGGAAGACATTAGTAACGGAGGAAGGGGAGACTTGCATACATAGATAAGTACCAGTTTCTGCAATAAATGTTGCCCAAGCCTATGTGTGCACGTTCAAATACATGGCAAACTGTCGTTGACAGAGGCTCTAAAGAAATGGGTAGTGCATCTAGCATTTCTAGAATTTCATAAATGAATTTAGTCTTCATTTCTATAAAACGCGAGTAAGCGATATGAAAAGGAGTTGTCTTTTATTTCTTGAGGATTGATCAATCGTCTACAGTCTTTTCCCGAATACTAACACGCATCATGCTTTCATTTACCACCGAGTCCAACATTTATGTAGAGCAACATGATTTATCAAGGAAATGAGCCTTCAAAAATGCTCTAGGTAGATTATATGAAGCTACTTCCATCTAAACAATATGAAGCTACTTCCATCTAAACAATATGAAGCTACTTCCATCTAAACAATAAATATTGCCATGGCAATAGTCTTATGTTGAAAGCTGTTTTGATTGAACGATGGCTTATGCTGTGACCACGTTCGTTACTAAACAAAGACCAATGATGTCGACGCTGGTTTTATGGAATGCCTAGCTACACTGGATACATTAGGAAAATGCAGATGGCTTTTAGGCACATCCTTCCAACGCGAAAGTACGTGTCTAATGGCTTTTTGTTTTTTTTCTCCAAGGAGACTGGTTTAGAAATCATGTAGCTGCGAAGTAAATTTCTTGACCATCTCCAGCCATTCTTCAACCTAATAGCAGGGATACTTTTTGAACGCTGTTAATTCATAAAGGCGCACACATGATCCCTCTGTCTCTCTGTCTGATTTTCCACCATATTCCTTCTAACGCACACACTCGCATACAAGTATACATTCTCTTATCTGCCCATGCATAGAACAATAGGCGCAGACAAACTCAAATACACTCAAACGTCAAGGAGTTTAAACTGTTTACCCCAAATACATCCTGTTTGAAAATATCTACGACCAATGTTTCAAACTAGATTAAAACCCACACAACCTGAATTTGTTAATATTCATGTCCGCAATGTGACCTTTTCTATTAAAAGGCTGAAATGATATTTGAGGAAAATTAGATTTGGCTGTTATTTGCACCAAGTTGATCGACTGTGTAAAGGCGTGTTTATCTCATTGATTTCTTAGATCATGTATCATGTGGCTATTATCAGAGGTTATATGTAGAATGAGAGACACTCAACAGGTACATATTTTATACATTACGTGTGAGCACAACCCATAGGTCACTCGACCTGCTAGGTAGTGCAGTTAAAGTTCGATAATTTTATACATATATATGTGAGAACATGAAAGACAGTGAAGGCTGGCACACATTTGAGCAAAGGTCTCTTAAATTAGAACACGTCTGAAGTAAAGAAGTTACAGAATTTTCATCCAATTGACCAAATGACCACAGAATTTGACTGGTTTGTTTGATCACCCATGGAAGGATAAAAGGCGACGTAGGATTACGTTTCATTTGAAATGATTATATGAAGTATCGAAATGAGATATCAGAATTATTGATTCTGCCACCAATGTACAATCCTAGAAGAACTGAATATTTCAGCAACAACAATTTGATTAGAGTGGAAACAAATCAAATTAATAATATAAAGAATGTAAATGGATCCTCAAATAACAACATAAATATATTATATGGACACACACACACATATACATACATGCATACACACACACACACATACACACACACACACATGCATGCACACACACACACACACATATATATATATATGCATATATATATATATATATATATATATATATATATATATATATATATATATATATCAATAGACATATATACATATATGTTTATATATATGTATTTATATATCTGTATATATATATGTATATATATGTATGTATATGCATACATATATGTATATATATATATGTATACATTTATATATACACATATATTTATATATGTATATGTAGGTGTTTATATGTATATATATGTATATATATTATATATATATATATATATATATATATATATAATATGTATATATATTTATATATATTATATATATATATATATATATATATATATAGCATATAATGCATACATATACATACAAATGTATGGACAGAAGAGTAACAGTCTTATTGCTGCTAAAATAAACACGTCTTTTATTGAAGATTAGTTAATACGCCCCCGCCCTCTCACAAACAGGCACGTAGTTCTCTTCAATAACTACATTCGTTAAGAAGCTGATATCGACGAATATCGCTGATCAATGTAACGTATCGTCCATCATCAATAAGAATGATAACCAAACGTTTAATCTCGTATTTGAAACTAGATTCCAATGTCCGTAAATGATGATTAGAATTTTCAAATGATGTTAGATAAGTTGCTTTCAATACGATGTAAGAATACATAAGCTGCCATTCAGACTGATGAGCGGGTATTTTCTATTTGCGAATATGAAAATAATAACATATAAATCAGAAACTTATGCTATACACACAGTTACACACGCAAACATACACGTACAAACACACACTCAAACGAGAACACACAGTAACACACGTAGACAAGGGCATATATGTCTATACACGCGCACACACATATATCATTATATGCGTATATAAATATATTCAAATCTATTGCTTGTGTGCATGTATATATTTGGTAGTATAGATTTATGTTAGGGTGGCGTATATACCTTTATTTTTCTGTAACTTTTTGTCTTATGGCTGTCAGAATTTTAAATGATATTGAATTATGTGAAATATTTCATACCATGACAGTTATAATCTTTTTGGGGCCTCTACTCATTAACGATATACAATTTCCCGAGAAGATATCACAAATATTTCATCCTTTGATATTTGTTTAATATAACAGGGGGATCTAAAACAAATTGTTTTTCTCTATTGATTGTTATTTGTATTTCTCTATATTCAACACAATATAACCTAGCATCAGTAAGGAAGATATAAATTCTGCAAGATGCTGATTACGCATCGCTTATGGGATTCCCAGTTTCTATATTTCAAAGATCAAATATATTCTTGCATTCTTAATATTCATTTTTAGCAGTCATTATATATATATATATATATATAT
>NC_068983.1:34219090-34225164 GCF_001194135.2 Octopus bimaculoides | reverse complement strand
TATATATACATGTTTATAGATAGATAGATATAGACATATACATACATGTGTACACAAATAGATACATGCATGCACACAAACATACATCTGTATAAAGTGGCCCTACCAATCAAAGAGAAAGAGGATAACTAAGGAGAATTTCTTGGAGACCTTCAGCTCTTACACTCAGATGAGAAACTGACATTTACACTGTGCCATTTATGACAATTTGGAAAAGCTGCGGCTTTCAGAAAAATAAATCAATCAGGTAATACGCAGATTATAAATACAATCTCTAAGTGTAACTGTAAAAATATGCAAGATGTTTCACAAGTTCAAAATATGCATTCGTTGTTGTTATTGTCATTCCGAAGACGGAACTTTGTATCTTTGATAGAAACTATCTTCTTCCTTACAAGATTTGAACTGATTGAAAAAAGGAGAGATCATACATACATGCAATATGGCAGCGAATGCAATCATGCTGGCATAAGGCGTCTATTTATTTCCATTAAAATGAATACTAATCTCTAGAATTCTGCCATAATTACAAGCCTTCTAAATATTAGTCACCTTTGGATAAATGTAAAAATAACGATATTTTTAAAGATCATCATAACAGTAATGAAGCTGTAACAATGAACTGAAACAGCAATATTAATTACTATTTCATGGGTTGACAGGAGACTGGACTCTGAACCATGGAGAGAAATTTGAGTGGAGCTTTGAAATGAACCAAGGTTTCATTCAATCCTATAAAACGGCACGAATGAGGCTTCGATGGAAAGAGTTCAATTTGACTAAGCTTTAAAATACACGTATTTTAAAGCTCTTAAGTGCTAAACGGTTATAATAAAAAGCCGGCTTGGCAGGGAAGATGTAATTAGTGTTATAGCTACCGAACAGCAAGCATCGCACGTTAAAATATGAATTTAAAAATGTAATGAACTCTTCTCCTGACAAGACCATGAGAATACATCGGCCCGAAAGAAGCTACACCGATGTCTACTTGTGGAGATTGATTAATGTGCTGTAAGTACCATTCGCCAACATATAATAATTAAGAAATTGATCGGAACAAGATATAGAAAAAATAATCTAAAATGAATCACCTCTCTCACTGGGAAAATAACGGCAGAATATAGTATTGGACAATTAGACACCATAATTACTTGCAATTTGATTGATAAATTGACAGACCAACAGTAGCTATTTTATAATACATTATGCAAGAACTACCGAGACTGTCCACAAGTCACACACATACACCAGGAGGCAAGCTAATTACAATTAAACCCGAAATGCGAGTAGTAAGTGAAATCTTTCGATCACATAAAAGATTCCGTCTATGTAAGGTCATCAATTGTACATTTGCACTAAGCCTATAAGCATACAATCAGGCCGTAAAAGCTCCGCCCAAAGATGATCTAGACGCAGTTTTGAAGGGTGATCTGAAACATAAACAACGAGCACAACCACGTTGTGACAAAACGTTAATTATGGAAAACTGTCGAAACTATCGCTCATGAGATCAGCAGATTACAGAAATAGGTGCAAGGTATTTTTGAGCATCTGCTTACTAACTCCCGAGACACGACAGTGTTCCTAATACCTCCTAAAATGCTATGCGCTTGAACTTTTATCTAGACGGTCGCAGCAAAGGCACACCGGAAATAGAATGCCTTCGCATCATTATAAATAAAGAATATTAATGGAATATTCCAGTAAAAATAGACCCCGGTGGAGGCTCAACAGGGCAGATGCTGTATGGAACAAAATTCAAGAACTTTTGTTTGCGCCATCTCCTTGTCGGATGCGAACGTGTTTCGAAAGAAATTTCGGTAAATGAAGAATACCCGTAGAGTAAAAAACAAGAAACTATGTCCCTCTTATATACACAAACGTGCACATCTGGAAATATGTATCCATACGTGCACATTTCCTTTTCCTCTTTGGAGTAACATAGGATAGAACGTAGAACATTTAGCTCTAAAACTAAGTATCGATTCGGACACAACGAACAGAAAGATTATTTAATGGTCAGCTGGTGAATCTAGTCCTCTTAAAAACCTGGACTGCAGACGAATTCCTATTTGACTCTAGCATAGTTTTCTTTTTCTTTCAACTTGTGCACAGCATAATTTATCCATGTCTAATAATTTTTAAACACGCTGTTCTTTTTTTAATTCTATTGTTTTATTTTATTTTTATGTTTTTGCAATCGTCTTTAGTTTATTTGTGTCTGTGACTCTTTTGTGTATACCATTATTTGTTCCAGCATCGAGCGTTTAGTGAATTGGCTTTCTAGTAGTTTTATTCATTCTATTCGTACTATCTTCTATTAGCATTCGAAACGCATCATGTGTGAAGGACATTCAGACAATAGTTATAGCTTTACAAAAATCTTACTTTCCGATTTCAAATCGAACCCCATCCAACATTTACCTTTTTATTCTTCTGTGAAGATATAATCTTTTCTACTTTAGGCGCAAGGCCCGAAATGTTGGGGGAGGGGGCCCAGTCGATTAGATCGACCCAGTACGCAACTGGTACCTAATTAATAGACCCTGAAAATATAAAAGACAAAGTCGACCTCGGCGGAATTTGAACTCAGAATGTAAAGACATGAAATACCGCAAAGCATTTCGCCCGGCGTGCTAACGTGTCTATCGGCTCGCCGCCTTCTGTGAAAATATAATGAAATACCAGTTTCGCACTAAAGCCATTATAATCGACTGCTACGTTCTCATCAACTTCTAGCTTTGTCTCCTAACTTCCTGTATGGATGGTAAGCCAGGGATTATTCTTAAATAATTTTCAGTTCTTTTTGTGATCATTCCAAGTGCTCCAACAATCACTGGTATTGTAACCGTCTTGAGATGCCACCACTTTTCGATTTCGATAAGAACATCTTTATATTTTCTAAGTTTATCAAATTCTTTTGTCGAGATGTTATGGTCACAGGGTATGCTCATAATCAATAAACATACATTCACAACTTTGATGCTCCGGTGTGTACTTACTGGGTAGTCTCAAAGAATAGTTACACTTTCTCCCTCATTTACAGCCACAGGGTAGTGCTTGTACCATCTGTCAGCAGTTTTGATTTTATAATGCCGACACATTATCCAACGTCGATAATTGCCAACTCTGTCATGCCTTGATTTGTACTCTACACGTGCCAAAACCATACATCCAGAGATTAGGTGGTCGACTGTGTCTATCCCATCGTAGCAGTATCGGCACTTTCGGTCTACACCATTTTTCATCATATTGGCTTGATAGTTCCGGGTCAATAAGATCTGATCTTGGGCAGCCAACATAAAACGTCCGCTCTCTGCCTTTAGTTCTGACCTCCGTAGCCACTTGCGCGTGCAGATGTGTCTTTTGTTTTATGTATATATTCTCGTGCATATACTTGAATGTCTAGACATGCGTATATATACTAAAGTGATAAACTTATAGGAAGTTTTTGCAAATTTTTACATAAATTTTTACATGTGCGTATATATATATATATATATATATATATATATATGTACAGACACACAGACACACGGACACACACACACACACACACAAACACACACACATATATATATATATATAAGTGAGTAATACGTAAGACGGAGTGTGACTAGAAACTTCCTGAGCACAACCATCTTTTCGGCTTCGTTCTGCATAGCTCTCTAGTCGGGTAGTACTAGATAATGACATCAACGCACAGTGCAGAGATCCTTATTAGGTGACGTAACATGCTTCAAAATTTTTAACGTTTATATTTCGTTTTCGCTCTAAATTTATATGCCTGTAGTGAGTTGTTGCCATTTCGGACACAGTTTGGTGAAGCAAGGAAGTTGTGGTCAGGAAGTGGTTGATAAAAAAACCAATAAAATCATGCAAAGAATGTAATGAAATATATATTCTTTGTATTTTGTTACAAATTTTTATTATATCTATACGGCCGTATTATGTGATGGACTAAATCTACCAACATTATTATGTAAATCGGTAGAACTGTATATATGTCTATTTTTATGTGGACAACGTGCATAGTTCTGCAAATTATGTTGAATTAGAACAGTCGTACTGAAGTGCCACGGGCGCGTTACGTAAGTGATAATTTCGTAAATGGTGAAACCTGGTCTATGATTAATTGTTTATTTTGTATATTTTCATTTGTCTTGCCCGTTATATGTTCTGGTGTGGGCTGAATTTTTCTCGAGAACATTCTTTTCTTTTGTGGTTTGATCGTAGATGGTCTATTTCTATCATAATGGATGTCCACTTAGTGGTCATCAGCTTCTTATACGTATGAAATACATTTTTTTCGGAATTTTCAGATTTTTCTTTATGCTAGACCACTGGTTTTAAATTGGTGTTAATTAAATTAATATTCAATTTATTACCCTTATTATTTAAATTTATATATAACTAAAATTCAACTAAAATCCTTTCAGGCGGTGCCCCAGCATGGCCACAGTCTAATGTCTGAAACAAGTAAAACATAAAACATATCTATATCTATATATATGTATATATATGGATATATATATCTATATCTATCTATCTATATATATATGGGAGAATATACGAAAAAACAACAACAGACGAGGACAGGTGGTGTAAATAACAAAAGGATGTATTAGTATGACGCTCGGGAATACGGAAAGTCTTTGATGTTTCGAGCTACGCTCTTCAACAGAAAGAATACGGAGACAAGGAGAAAAACACGGAGAAAAAAAATTGAATAGTGTTCAGTCAACGGTCAATCATATATATATATATATATATGTATATATATATATATATATATATATATATACACATACAGGGTGCATAAGGTTTTTGAGGACATACCTTTCTGGGGTCATTGCTGCATTTTTTGTTAAATCTGTATAATCTTTATTTCAGAGTATAATAATGTCAGACCCACAGCTTACTCAAAAAATGAAGAAGCATCCTGTTATTGTAATTATAAAGGCTGAACATAGCGGTTTAGAAATATTTCAATTTTTAAAAGTTGCCATATCTTTCGTCTACAATGTTTGTAAGGAGTTAGAGACAGATGATGGAAACATATCACCAGTATCAAAGCATAAAAGGCATTCAAAACGCTCCGAAATCATCCGACCACCTCAATGTATCCAGGGAGTTCAGCATCATTGATTACAATCCAGAAAGTCCATGAGGTCAACTGCAAAAAGCTCTCCATATTTCGGAAAGAACAGTCAGAAATGTTGTGCATGAAGACACCAGATATAAGTCGTATACGATGAGGAAAGGTGAATTTGTCAAAAAAAAAAAAAAAGCAAAAGAAAATCACTACATCAGACCTAAAAGGCCCTGAAATGTCCAGCAGAAGAAGATTTCATTTGTTTTGTTTTTTTCAAATGAGAAAAACTTCGACCAATATCCGAATGTTAACAGAAGAAATGACAGATGATTATGTACAGACACTTCTGAAGTTCCAAGTGTTATACATACAAAACGTTCCTGCAGCTGTCTTGGTTTTAGGGTTATTTTTATCTTCATAGCATTTTTTGATAAAGAAAGGTTTTATCTAATTTTTTATATCTGCTATTTTTTTATAAGCATCAATCTATCCTCAAATATCCATGGCATACACAGTCTATCCAGGGCTTAACATTTATTTCCAGGATCTCAATGTAGGCAGTAGATTTAACTCTAAATGCTGGTAGAAAAAAGTAAGGAGGTATCACATGTCCTTCATTGCTGACAAACCCTAAATCCATGACAGCTCCAGGAGGTTTTGTATGTTAAAAACATATTTAATTCCAATTCATACCACTACAATGTTGCTTTGTCTAAAGCAGGATATGACCAGAAAATTTCTTTCCTCTATCCTGGTAGGCCAACACTTTTTGATAGAGATAATAATAAGGATATTAGTAATAGTAAGCCTAATCACTTAACTTGTAGTGATGAAAGACTAAATGAATAGCAACCCTACATTTAAATTTAATTTGCCAAAATATTTTCGTCGCTTTGAGACCGCGACCTGTTCACTGACAAAATTCCGTGCTGCATCAGATGCAGCACGGAATTGTTTATATATATATATATATATATAT
>NC_068983.1:34215095-34218283 GCF_001194135.2 Octopus bimaculoides | reverse complement strand
AGAGAGAGACCGAAAAAAGGAAAATGTCTCTTGCATTTGAAAGCTATGGAAAGAAATATTAAAAAAGAACATTCCATTAATTTTTTTCCACAATTTAGCTCTTGTTCATGCTTTAGATTAAGTTGAAAAGGTCGCAAAAACACAAACCGGGACTAAAATGTTCTTCATGATAAAATTATTTTAACATTTTTTACCTTGTATTTTCCTTATGCATATCAACTCGTGAGTTGAAATACTACAGTATTTAAGTTTACTACTTTTTAAAATATTTGAAAGTGCGAGTAGAACAGCGTACACACAAAACTCTAATGTCTAATCTATTATTAGTCAGGTTAGAATTGTTTCTAAGTTTAAATATTTCATGTTTGCATGGAACATAATTCACATCCATATCTACTATTTCTATAAGTGTTGGCCTACCAGGACTGAGGAAATAAATTTTCTGGTCATATCCTGCTTTAGACAAAGCAACATTGTAGTGGTATGAATTGGAATTAAAAATATTTTTAACATACAAAAACTTCTTGCAGCAGTCATGATTTTAGGATTTGTCAGCAATGAAGTACAGGTGATACCTCCTTACTTTTTTCTACAAGGCTTTAGAGTTAACTCTACTGCCTACATTGGTGTCCTGGAAATACATGTTAAGTCATGGATAGACAGTGTATGCCATGGAAGGCCATATATGCTTCAGTAAGACTCTGCACTATCACACATGGCTCTAGTAACACAGGAGAAATGGCTTCAAATTTTCCTGATTACGTAATCCCTAACATTTGGCCTTCTAATTCCCCAGATCTCAATCCATTGGGCTATAACATGTGGAAAGCTATTGAGAGAGAGAGGTGATTGAACACTCCTATAATTCCAAAGATATTTTAAAAGCTGCCATAGTCAGAGTAATATCCGAAATGAACCCGGACCACTTGATTCCAGCATATAGATGATTTAGATCTCATTTAAAAGCAGTTGTTGATGCTGAAGTTGGCTTTATTAATAATATGATAGGAACGAAGGTTTATTTTTATCCTCATCGCATTTTTTGGTAAAGAAAGGGACACATGTCAAGCAGCTGGGTGAATAGAATTGGATTTTAGTAAATACTTAATACCCTCAGTCACTTCAGATTTGCTTCCCGTTTAGACAAGAGACCAGAAACTTCTAGAAAAGTGTGTTATATGATTCCATCGCCTCCTCTACTTGATGGTACTTAATTTCATAGACACCGAAATAATGTAGGGCTAAATTCGCCTTGATGTGATTTGAATACAGAATGTAAAATCCAAAAGGAATACCCCAAAACATTTTTCCGAGTATTCTGTCAGCTCAGAGACTTATTCTCTTGTAGAACATAAATGAAAAATTCCCCCCAGTTGGCTGAGATTCGTACAGACAGACAAAGAGTGTGAAAACGTTTTGAGTAGTACAGATGCATATTCTTTCTGATATGCTTCAGCTTCACAAATATTTTATGTTAGATATCTTACCACCATTATATAGCAGCGGGTGTTGACATTATCTAATATCTGCTTTCACATTACAACAGTTGGAAATTGTAAAATATCTTCCGATTATATCACGTTGACAGTGGTCATAATTATGCAATTCGACATCTATCATCATTGACGATTGAGAGAGTAAAGAACAGAGAATATGATGTTGGTGGCTGTGCTTGTGGTTGATTTCCGTTGTTTGACGATGAGTATTCACTTGATTGATTAACTGATTAATTTGCTCCTGAATTAATGTCTCTGTAGCAGAGTATTGGACAGCCATGTGCGCCCTTAACGCAGTTTTCAGTCCACATCAATGTCGTATTGTGTAAGACAAGGCTGTACCTTGCGGATTACAAGTGCAATACACCCAACGGATGTCTATGCAGTTTCGCTTTACTCAGTTTCAGTCACAAAGTATGGGTCGACCCGAGGTTATAGTAAACGCTATTTTAACAACATGCTACGCAGAGGAATGGAAAATGGAACCTCATGTTTACGAAGCGGACATATAACCCATTTGGCTGTATCACGCTTATACAGAGATGTATGATTCATTTAAAAGAATTCAATTTTGTTGACACCAACAGTTTGCAAAATTTAATAAAATATGTAGCATGAGCACCAGGTGGGCTTAGAATCTACGTTTCTTTATTGATGGATTGGTTCAACAAACTTTATAATCAGTTTTCTCACTGTGATTTCCCTGTCGCACGAATGTGTTTATTAATATACTAAAACATTCAGTATTAAAGCCACTTTGCGCAACTTTCTATAATACAAATTATATGCTAACACTTAGAATATATTAACTCAGAATTCACTTACGCTTTCTGTGCGGATGGCGTTTCGGTTTATTTTCTCTCTAAATATTTCTATTTTTACACTAAGTGGTGTAAATGATTTACATTTACTTAATGAGTCATTAATCTCTATATCAACATGCAAGGGGTGAAGATTCTGATTCGTTAATAACATTAGAATAACAGTAAAAGAAACATTTATGTAATTGTATCCTTCTTTTCACGAACAAATAAAAGTATTTATTGCTGAATAAATATTAATTTTTCATCTAGTTTGCGTTTTAATGCTTCCAGTGTTGAAAGTATTACTGATGTTTGATAATAAAATTATGAAGTTGAGTATATTTAACAGAACACAGAGACGCTATTTAGTTGAAAAATAAAAATCAAGTTAATGTTAACATCATTAATACAGGAAACATTAAAAGTAAATTGAAAATAATTATGCGACTATTAGAAAGAAATATGACTAATTGAGTAATATCCTTTTGATTTTTCTCAACTAACTTTCGGATTTATATAATGATTCTCATCAAACAAATGATCTCGCTGTACTTGTCGATGTAACAACTAAAGAATGTGCAAATGATTGGAGAATATATTATGCTGAGGTGCAATCACAATAAAAACAGAAAAAAAAAACAATAAATATGTTAATTTTAACATTTTTTAAATACAATGTACATTAAAATCCCACTACAACAAGAAGACATTAGTCATTCCCTTATATTCCTGTAACTGTTTCAGTGTGGTCTTCTTATACCTGGAAAAATATCAAGATATTTTTCCTGTGTATACATTAGATATATAAAGAATATAATTCATACGGTAATAAGACAGAAAATGTAGAAGACGTGTGCTTCTATGCACACGCGCGCGCGTACATATATAT
>NC_068983.1:34202031-34215028 GCF_001194135.2 Octopus bimaculoides | reverse complement strand
TATACATATATATATATATATATATCTGCAAACGTAATGCAAAGTGATTACTTACGAGGGTTCGCCGACTGATGAGCAGCTTCTTTTGAAACTTTGACGTCACTGTCAATTCGCCTGTCTTTCGTATACACTATTTAAATCCTACATTATTATCGAATATTTTCATTTAACACTGTGTTCCTTTTCATGATTTGGTGTGTCTATATATGTGTTATATGTATGCGTTGTATGTATGCATGTATGTATATATGTACTCATGCATCTATATATATATATATATGTGTGTATGTGTGTGTGTGTGTGTGTGTGTGTGTGTGTGTGTGTGTGTGTGTGTGTGTGTGTGTGTTTGTGTGTCTGTGTGTGTGCGTGTACTTCTTGTATATTGAAATGTAAATAATTAATAAACTGTCTAGCTCGAAGAGCATTTCTACATCTAAGAATGTTGCTGAATATTAACTACAAAGAAACAAATTGTAATTTATTAATAAATCCATATATCTTGTGTTTACACATTTCTTTAATTATGTAGAGTAAAGCTCGAAAACTAATCTTATGAATAAGAAATTATTTGTAGGCTTGGCTATTGGCGCAGACATGGCTGTGTGATTAAGAAACTTACTTTGTGACCAAGTGGTTTTAGGATCTGTTCCATCGAATGAATCGACCCGAAAACTTGATCTTAAAACTTATTAATTTATCGGTCGCTTTTGCCGAACCGTTAACTTAGGGGAACGTAAACACCAACACCGATTGTCAAGCACGAATGCATGTTTGTATGTATGTGGGTTTGTCGAAGTATAAATAACGCAAATAAGAAGACAAAAATTTCCTTCCACATTTTTAGTAACTCGTTACACATGCTTCTGTACCAGCTCGATTTTCAACGCCAGTTTACGCAAAAACACGGGAAGGAATTTTACGTAATGTTTGCAGTTTTAGAGCGGCACTTCACCAACTTGCGTCAAAGGTGTGTTGGCACATTGTGCGTCTTCTAGACCTTGCTTTTTGGCTTATACCAGGAGGAAAGGGTGGAAAATAAGTAAAAGTGTGGATATGGGATGAGTAAGTGGAGTAGAGATTATGTAGGGGGGTATCAAGAGCAAGGATATGAAGAAGAAGAAGAAGAAGAAGAAGAAGAAGCAGAAAAAGAAGGAGGAGGAGTGGGAGGTGGAGGAGCAGCAGCAGCAGAAGAAGGAGCGCAGCAGCAGCAGAGGAAAAAAAGAGAAGAAGAAGAAGAAGAAGAAGAAGAAGAACAACAACAACAACAACAACAACAAGAACAAGAAGAAGAAGAAGAAGAAGAAGAAGAAGAAGAAGAAGAAGAAGAAGAAGATGCCAAGGTTTACTCTAACTTACGTAGTTTATAATTCTTCTGACCACTCTTTCTCTAATGTCTAAATTCCTAATTTCTGATTTAAGATTTTAGGGCATAGCCACTGCAACTAGATTTCCTTCTCTTTTTCTTTTTCTTTTTCTATGTCTCTTCCCTTGCCTACACACTCTAAAATCTTATTATTCGTATCAATATTCGCCGCGATGTCTAAAATGTATCTATATTTTGATTAACGCCAATATTGATATATAGTTCATTTCAATGGATAATTTTATTAAGTCTTTCTGTAATATATGTAGTCCCTCTGTTGAATATTTCACGATATTTTGAGTCCTTTATTCCTATAAATATCTCTTCGAACTACGAGAAATATTAAACAAATTTCGAACATACGCCACCAATGAGAGAGAGAGAGAGACATATTTTCTAAGCTAAATATATTTCCCTTAATAATTTGTAAGAAGCAATAAAAATGATTATCGTTAGCGTAAGTCAGAGTTTACTGGGAAAATTAATCTATGCTAATGATCAATAACGAGGTTTCATTTATAGTTCTTAATCTTAATCGAGAGGAAGACGTGTAAAGTAATAAACTTTATCATCCAGATAAAATTTTAGCTGCCATTTCTTAAGCCTCGTGAAAACTAACAATTCTACAGTAAGAGAATGTTTCGTATACTTTTTGTCAACAGCTGAATTTTCTGATGAACTCATCAATATACTCTGGAGAATATTTCATACAAAATTTTCTGCTGAATCCGTTCTTCTGATATACCTTGTTCTGAAAGTTTGATTCTGCATAACTAATATCAAACCCATGATCTTAATCTTAAACTCTTCTTTAGCCATTGAAACATCATTTGATAGAGATATTTTTCTACCTTTTAAAAAAGCAAATGTTCCATGTAAACTTTTCTATGCATGTTGTTGTTTCTAGCTACAAGAACTTCATGCTTTTTAATTTCTTACAGCTATGAAAAATTTCATTACTGTCAGTAACATGCTACTCTCAGTTTTCAGCATCTACATCTACACAGATTTCTATGCATATCAATCTTCTTTTTCCATCTTTTCTCTTGAAATAAAACCTATTATCATCTGATTACGCAAGGCCCACTCGATTGTCACCAGTCTCCTTATTTTCATATATACGTTCTCGTGATCGTCTGCTGTCCATTTGATTATTCTATCTGGTAATGGTTACAGCGCTTGTGTTTACGGAGGTGAATTAGTATTTTGTTACTTCCCTAAATCTTGGAAGTATTTCACCTAACTTTAGCTTTCACTGGTCTTTCTTTCAAACGGTCAGCTCCCGAGAATTTCTGAAACATCTGTATCGAATCCTCGTAATTTCTTGTTCAGTAGATTTAAGCACTTACGTCCATAATATCTCCTTATGTTCGTCCCAAATATTCCAGAACTTGAAATACCAAATTCCGTTCTTAACTCGGGACACTTGTTGTCCGTCTAATCGGCAATTTATAATTACGTACTCTTTCTGCTTGTTTTTCAATAAAGTCCTAAACGATAACTAAAATTACTATATGACTCGTTGATTTCTCGTTTTGATTAGTTTCCCTCTCCTTGAAACCACCCCGTCTCCTCATTGCTCCGTATATCACTCCTAAACCTGCTGGGTTATTTTCTTTCTTGCATTTGGTTCTTTATTATTTTGTTTCGATACTTTTCTTACCTTTCAAACAATTTAATCTGATTATTTGACAAACCTGTTCTCCCAAAACTAATCTATTCTATTTTCAAATAGATTTTATGTTAACTAACTTTGACTTCACTATTCGCGTCTGTCATTCAATTACAACTTTTATCATTCGGTTTTTCCTATTGTCTGGAATTATTTTTAGTGTTTTAATTTATTCTTTCTATTATTTTGATAATACTTAGAGTACCTCCTTTAAGGAGCTGTAGTTAACTCCCTCGCATCTCACACACTTGGTGCTATCTTCGAACATTTTTCTGGCAAGATATTTGCCTGTCAGTTATCAGTTTAGCAGACTTCGAGACATATTCCTTTGCTACAACTACCTAACTGAGTAAGTTATTTAACTTTCGGAGAGAATTGGAATACATCCTCAAGCATTGTCAATTTCTTTCGTTTTATGCTGTAACTTCTTTTCGGCTGGCAGGTTTCTCAGTGCGATTATTATAATGAGAAGTCTGCCGAAATATTGTGATGATGATGAGGACGACGACTCTGACAGCAACATCAGTAACAATAATAATAACAACAACAATAACAATAACAATAAGAAGAACAATAATAATAACAACAACGATTACAACATTAATAATAACAACAACAACAATAGTGATAACAATAACGCTAACAACAATGACAATAACAACCACAATAACAACAACAACAATAATAACCATAATAACAACAATAACAACAACAATAACAATAACAACAATAATAACAACAACAAGAATAATAATCATAATAACAACAATAACAATAACAATAACAACGACAATAATAATAATAACGACTAATAATAACAACAACAAAATAAGAACAACAACAACAATAACAACAACAAAAATAAAAAAACAACAACAACAGTAATAATAAATATCAGATGCCTCTTACAGTAACATAAAATGATATTTTAGTAATTCCTCAATTGCAAAACTTTCCGAATAAAGGACTTCAAATATTTTGGATATGTATGGCAAAACTGGAGAAACTATATGGTGTGTAGTATAGAGATATTTTCTCGATTCATTTCCTTGGTGTTTACAATGCAACCAGGAAGAAGAGGGGGAGAAAAATTACCAAAATAGGATCTATTATTGGATGTTCTGCCGAAAAGAATATGAAGAAATAATTTTCGAATACACGAAAGCGAAATTAAAAGGATAGACCCAAAATAAAGCGATGATAAACAGACGAAAACTTGCAAATGAAACAATTATGATTTCACTAGAAGAAAGAAGTGCAAATTGCCATCCTAATAAGCATCCTATGTAATATAAAGAAAAGTTTCATCGACAACAATACCGTTACACATTACATAGATGTACGATGTTGATGCCAAGAATTCCATTAACTATTGCTTTGCTAACATATAAAATAAAATGCTTTATTTATTTATTTATATATGGGTTGTGTTCAACCGAAGAGTGAGGCATGTTACTGTTGATAAAAGAGTACATTTCCCCAGAAAGGGAATTTATTGAAGTCACGAAAAAAAAAAACAAAAAAAAACAGAGAATAAAAAACAGAACAAGCGATGGAAAAGTTTCAATGCACACCAAACTGCAGGAAGACTAAGGAGATGGCGCGTTTTAACACCGTGCGTTTGGATAACCCCCAAAGAATAACTCCTATATACAAATGTATCGGTATATGTATGTACACATTTATATACATGGGTCTGTGTTACAATATATATTTATGCGTGTGCTGTTGTTTGTGTGTGTGTGTGTGTGTGTGTGTGTGTGTGTGTGTGTGTGTGTGTGTGTGTGTGTGTGTGTGTGTGTGTGTGTGTGTGTGTGTGTGTGTGTGTGTGTGTGTGTGTGTGTGTGTGTGTGTGTGTGGGTGGGTGTGTGTGTTTTGTGTGAGTTAAAGTGCTAAATGATTTGAACAAAATTTCTTCTGCTTGGGTAGAATAGGTTGTTTTTGTGTTATATTATTTGAGTAAAACTATAAAATGTATGAGATATGTTATAGCATCGAGTATAGATTTGCAATCGTATGTGCTTTGTTAATTTATTTGCTGATTGGTGCGTAGAGTATGTATAATGGGGCCTGTGTTACATCATTAGTTTGTCATCGAATTGAGTTTGTGTTGAGTGCATAATTGTCAAAACAAAATGTGGCGTCGTTATTTTTGGGATCTGGTAGAGCTATTTTCGATCTGGGTATTGTATTGTTAGCTCTGAATGGCTTTCTTTCAATTTTTGCACGTATATATTTTGCACCATTCTTAACAGCTTAATTGTATCTTCAATTTTACTTTCATACCTCCATATCTTTCTTATTTTCATTTTAAAACATTTCTACTATCTCCATCAGGTTTGCGTTAGTGGTTTTAGAATTTTAAGAGCTTCCTAGTTTTTGTTTTACTTACTTTACACATTGACTTTCTTGAAGATGTTTTATATCTCTTGAAGGGTTAGTGTGTGTGTGTGTGTGTGTGTGTGTGTGTGTGTGTGTGTGTGTGTGTGTGTATCTATTATCATATCTTTAGTGTTAAGCTTAGTTTTTTTAATGTACGATTCTTATTCTTCAGCAACATTTTAAATTATTCACATTTCATTGCTGCGTATTACCATTGTCAATTTCTCCTAAGCAGTTGTATAGATAGCTCTCTGTAAATTCTTGATATCAGTATGTAAATCTAATTTAATAATTTCACTTCTAGTTGGAAAATAAAATCACCGAGATGTGATGTAATGGAAATTAGGAGCTGATGATAAAGGTCCTGAAGATTTTACTTCACTCTTTAAAGCACATATAATAAAAAAAATAACATAAGTAAACCACTCGCTTTCGCTCTATAATGTGGGCGAAAATCCACCATAAATTCCATGCAAAACAGAAACGGTTGCACCGTGACTAATGCCTTGTGTATTACGTCCGCATTTTACTGAATGGTTAGAGATAATGATCTTAAACATTTGAGGGTAAGTGGTTTGGCGAAGCAATCATTGTGTAGAAGGAAGGCACATGTGTAAAAGTGTGTGGCCTAGTGGTAAACATATTGGATTCACGACTGTAATGTTGTAGGTTTGCTTCTGAGGCCAGGCAGCGAGCGTTGTGCCCTTAAACAGGGCACTAATGACTAGCTTAGTGTTGAAGCAGCGCTTTCGTCTTCCTGTTGTCACATGCTCGTTGTTCTGCTGGGTCACAAATGGGAGAGCAAATATATATTTTATAAGGTTGTCTATAATAACTCGTATTACAGAGACACCTAAAGCAATTTTCAATCTCATGATTTTTGCGAGGTCGACTAATGAGGTGATACGTAAAAGTTTTATTTGTATAAACAGATGTATTCTCATTAAGTTAAAACTTCAAAAATGCCAAAAAAAGAACCGAAGTAATAATAAGGGAAGCATATGTCATTTTACTAACACAAATATCCGAGAACATTTCAAACGAAGACTGTCCGACAGACTGGTGCAGACTCACTCAACAACCCTTTATAATCGCCTTCATCTTCGTGCTTACTATTATAACATGTGCTCTTCTAGAATAGCTTGCAGCGTACTACCTTCATCCAGATCTATATTAATCAACTGTCTATGAAACACTCTGCATGACTATCTCACCTCATTACATACTATTTCAGTCGAGGCCCATCTTTCTCATGCATCGCGGCATGAATACTTTTTCTCATCCCGTCAGGTGCCGACTGACCTTATCTGTTTAATTCTTACTTCCTAAGTTTTATTTTTATTTTATACAATCAGGAACTTAGGAAATCTTGAAGTTAAACATCAACACTATAAATCTGCTCAGTTCTAGCCATGAAAACAATATGACGATTACCCTTTTTTAGCGGTGAACAGAATTAAAATTAAAAGGTATAATCCAAGGTTATTAGGGCAAATATTGCTACTATTCGCAAAGTAGTGATATTGATTGAAACGCTGCCAAGCATACGAAATGAAAAGCTGATTCAGGCGTGACTTGAAAACAGAACACAGGGATGAATACAAATTGAGAAATAGATTAAGGCCGAGGCTCCCTAGTCTCTAATACAGATAATTGCGTAAAAATAAGGACTCCCGGCATTGGTTACAATGTAACAAAATTCTCGGGAAGGTATATGATCTGATACGTAAATGTTATCGCATGCTTGGTTATTATTTTCCTGTCTTCGATAGAAGAAAATTATAAGTCGCGCCCAGAGAAAGCACACAAAGCGAAAATATGACGTTTGGTACTCTATCGAATCTACCGCTCCACTGGTTTAATTTCACATAATAATATTTTTGAACCAATGTTATTAAACTTACACAAACATGTGAGTTGTTTGAATTAGATCAATGCCTCCTGCTTGTAATATTTAATCAACAGGAAAACCATTGGCAGAATATCCATACCAAATTTTCTCTTAAAATGTGTTTATTATTAATTTTCCTTTGAAAAATTAACCATTGAAGTATTAATAAATATGTTTGCACACATTTGACAAATCACTTCATTTGCACGATTCTTACTTCTTCTGTGTATAATTTGCTGGGAATATTGGTATGATATTAAAATATTGCGTTATGAGTTGCATGCAATAAACTGAAACTCAGTGAAGTATTTATTTTCCTATAGGCTTACATACTTTTTGTATATTCTTGCTTTTATTTTCCATTGCCTTATTCTTCTGTATTATTTATTTGGTTGATCTTTTATGTGTAATATATTTTGTTGTATACTTACGTAGGAAAATACTATTCTTAAAATTATTAAAGTTTCTTTATGCATTCTTGACAAAGTCTGAAATAACTAGAAATGCTTCCATATTATATAACGCCAAAGCATAAAATACTGAATTCTCACAACAGCATGTGTGCAATAATTTATAGCACAAAGCGTACAGTCGATCGATCTAATACACATCAGTACTAGAGGGAACTTACAATATCGATCTAAAGCAAATTTATTACGGGAAGAATGAAAGTAAATAGTGTTAGGCAATTAGTCCGACGTTCTCCAGTTTCCTCACACTCATATGCCTGTCTTACATAATAATAAAAGTATATGGGGTCAAACGTGGCAAGACGACACATTATAGAAAGGAACAGCTATTTATATCGACTGTCGTACAGTGTTGGTACTTATTATATTGAAGATGAAAGGTCTCAGTGTTAAATAGTTGTAGGTACAGAAAGGTATGTGACATTGCATAACGTATTTTGTCTGGCATTTCGTGTATTTTGTAGTCAACGCTTTTATGCATAGGGCAATGTTGATGCTAATGGAAATGGTGATTATCATGTCAGAAACAGCGAAGCGGAAACCGTGATCACCCATGGAGTGTTTAAAAAATTATTTTCTTGGCCACAGGGGCACTCAATAAAAAAAAATATATCATAAATGGTTTCACGGACACAAAGACCCACACAAACATACTCTTCTTCTCCGCCCCTCCTCTTCCTCCTCCTTGTACATCAGCATAAACAACCTCTTCCTCCTCCTTATCATCATCATTATCATCATCATCATCATCATCATCATTATTATGACCACCGTCTACAGAAATCCGTGCAAGGAATCTCGATTCTCCATTATTCTCTCCGGGAGGTCTTGTAATTTATGCTGTCCGATTCTGCCACTAATATTGATAATGTCGTTGAATTAACTTTGTCTGTTGTTATTATACGGAACGTTCGAGAATATATCCAATATAGTCCGGTGTTCAGCAAGACAGTAATGGCAGGCAAAAGCCAATTCCAACCTACTCCACGTTGTGCACTGATAAGAGAAAAGGGTGAAAGGCGGTGAGCCGACAGAAACGTTAGCACGCCGGGTGAAATGCTTAGCGGTATTTCATCAGTCTTTACATTCTGAGTTCAAATTACGCCGAGGTCGACTTTGCCTTTCATCCTTTTAGGGTCGGTAAATTAAGTACCAGTTGCGTACTGGGGTCGATTTAATCGACAGGCTCCCTCCCTAAAAACTTCGGCTATTGTGCCTAGAGTACAAAACAATAACAGAAAAGGGTGATATGTGTTCAAAAATCTGTTGTTTATTGTGTTCTATAGAGAATGTGCTTATAAAACATCAGGACTATCAGCTATCGAATGCTATTTTATATCTCCGACCCCCCCCCCTTTTACTTATTTCAGTCAATGGACTACGGCCAAGCACCTACAGTGAAAAGTTTAGTGCAGTAGTTCCCAAAGTGGGTGGTATTGCCCCCTTGGGGTGGTGTAAAGTTCCAAGGGAGCATTGAAGAAAAGTGTTGGAATATTAGGGTATCGATTCATATAAAAATTGGAGCGATAATGGGGTAGCGATTCATATAATAAACAAAATAATGAGTCCATTAGGTTAAATCTCATTTGTGAAATACAGTTGCTTTGAATTTGCTTCAGAAAGTGGTTTATGCTTGGGATGGTTAGTTGGAGTGGCGCTCGCTAGGAATGTTGCCCGGGTGTCAAGGGGGCGGCAGCCCGAAAAAGTTCGGGGAACCGCTGGTTTAGTGAAACAAATCAACCTCAGCACATATTTTTCTATGTCTTGTACTAATCCCACCAAACGTTGTTGCCAAACTTTAACTTATAAGCATAAAGAAACCGACAACGCTGGTCAATCATAGACAGAAAGAGAAACGCACACAAACGTGTGTGTGTATGTGTAAGTATGGGGTGTATGTATGTGTGTTGACACATATATCGTCCCACTTTGTATTATATATATATATATATAATACAAAATAGGACAAGAACGCAAAACATCCAGAAAGTTAGGTGATATAAAAAATGGGACACAAAACATACAGATAAACGATACAAAGAAAACAAGGACGCGTCAGTCAGAGTTTTCTTTCCTCAGTCGAGTTCCAGATTATCTTTGCAATTTCGGCTGGTTATACTCGAGATTGCTCCAATCTGGCCAGTTTCCATCTCCAAAATGCACCCACATGTCATTTGATCCAAGAATAGTGTAGTCTGCACTTGCTCAAGGTGCTGCACAGTGGGACTAAACCACATGATTGCAAAGCGAACGCTTTATCGCTTATCATAATCATTGGCGGCTATAGTCTAAAGTAAAGGGAGTAGGAGGTAAAGAAGAAGAAGAAGAAGAAGAAGAAGAAGAAGAAGAAGAAGAAGAAGAAGAAGAAGAAGAAGATCACAACGACGCCAACGAACTAATTTTGGAGTATTCGTGCTCCTCACCTTGGTATACATAGTGTATCTAGAGAAATAAAATTGTAAATCACAAATAGTCAAGCAACCGATAAACCAAGTAACCTATGTCTGATTGATAAAAATTGGTAAAGATTTAAGCAGTAACTAGATCTTAATGATAATTGCTTCTTATTGAAAAAAAGTAAATAATAATTGATTTAGGTTAATTCGTAGAGACGACTTCCACATAAAAATCAATAGGTAATATAGTGTTGAGAGGTTTCAAATTAGCAATATTCGTGCCATGAGGAAAAGAGACCATTAATTGAATGACTAACATTATTTAAACACACGCTAGTACAAAAGACAACTCTGAATATGTTTTAATGTTATCAAACCTCTTCAGCGAAACATAGACCTTATCGCACTTAATGATATAGTGATGAGAACATCCCTAATGGACGTAATAATTATATTCGGTTGCACATTAAAATTTGTATATTTTGAAACACAAATCTAAAAGTTTCATAATTCAAACGCACCATTCTAGCGTGTGACAATAATGAAGCTATAGATTGTATTAAAAAAATTAACAGGACCTGTGAATATTTTATTTTACATTTTATTGATGTCCTTGTAATTATTTTGAAGTATAAATTCATAGATCTTCAAAACATTTTGTCCTTATGTTAATGACTTCGTTTAGGTAATCATATTCTTTCTCTAGCCGAGGTTGTTCAAAGTTTAACACTCCTGCGTGTTTCATTCTGTTAAAGATTTTGATTGTCTTCGATTTTTTCTTCTATAGTTCTGGGTAACTTACGAGCAAACGTCATGACTACAAGAATAATATCATAGAATATTTTCATTTCCTGATAATGTGTGTTCATTCTTATCTTAATGGTGTTTTAGTTTTCTAGTGTTACTTGTTTTGTCTTGTGTACAATAATTTTTTTAAACCTTGATTTGACAATGCTATTATCCAGTTGGCGTCTACCGATTTTTCATCTTAAACGATTATATTTTTCTGGAAAAGTAAAATTATATATCGCGACACATACCTTCAGTCTGTTGTTTGGTCAGAGAAAGAGCAGGAGCGACTATGACATTTAGGATTATGAACACAGGAGAAAGAGGGGCGTAATCATGCGGGTTATCTTCTGATGAAAGAACTGGTCTAAATCTTCGTGCGAATTAGATTCCAAAAAGATATCTCAAGGGAATTGTGATAGCCTTAAATCAAGTGACTTATTTAATTTAATATAGATGTATAAGACAAATATGAAAACAAATAAACTTATATCCGGTTCCCCAATATTTTAGCCATTCCAACGAAATCTCTTATAATCACAAGACGCTAACTGAATAAATGTAACAATACGCAGAATGCAGTAATAGATATAATGGTTTCAAATCTTGGTATCAGGAGAGGGTGTAAGTCTATTACATTGACCCCAGTGCTTAACCTGAATTTATTTTAACCACCCCGGAAGGATGAGAGCAAATGCGACCTTGGTAGAATTTGAACTCAGAATGTAAAGCCGGAGCAGTTTTTTCGGCGTCTAACGATTCTGTCAGCTCGCTGCCTTTATTATTAGATACAATAAAGGCGGTGAGCTGGCAGAATCATTAGCGCGCCGGACGAAATGCTGAGCGGTATTTCGTCTTCCGACGGCGGCGAGCTGGCAGAATCGTTAGCACGCCGGGCGAAGATCTTAGCGGTATTTCACCTAGCATTACGTTCTGAGTTCAAACTCCGCCAAGATCGACCTTACCTTTCATCCTTTTGAGAGGCGGCGAGTTGGCAGAATCGTTAGCACGCCGGGCGAAATGCTTAGCGGTATTTCGTCTGCCGTTACGTTCTGAGTTCAAATTCCGCCGAGGTCGACTTTGCCGTTCATCCTTTCGGGGTCGATAAATTAAGTACCAGTTACGCCCTGGGGTCGATGTAATCGACTTAATCCGTTCGTCTGTTCTTGTTTGTTCCCTCTATGTTTAGCCCCTTGTGGGCAATAACGAAATAGGTATTTCGTCTTCCGCTACGTTATGAGTTCAATTTCCACCAAGGTCGAGTTTCCCTTTCATCATTTCGAGGTCGATAAATTAAGTACCAGTTGAGCACTGGGCACAATGTGATAGACTGTCCCCCACTCCACAAATTCCAGGCTTTGTATCTAAAATAGAAAGTATTATTAGATATAATAAAAACGAGTTAGACTCATCGGTAATGCCTTTGCTCATGAAGAAGCTCAAACATATGAACATAATTGAAAACAATAACACAAATAATAGAGACCTTAAGATTGTATTATATGTAGATATGAAGATACAAGAGAATAACAAAAGAAGCGATTTCGTCTTCATGTTGATGTGAAAATAGAATATATTATTCAGAGCAGGTGATATGCGAATTTCAGCAATATTCAGCAAAATAAAATCATTGAATATTTGAAAGTATATAGTACATATATCAAAACGCCAGACAAAAATGACATGTAATTACTTTCAACAACAACAGAGATGGTGATGATGGTGATGATGACGACGACGACGACGATGAGTATGATGATGATGATGGTGAGGAGGACGAGGAAGAATTAGATGGTGATGATGACGATGATGATGATGATGATGACGGTGATGATGATGATGATATTAAACAGGTGATTCAAGTTTTACATGTGTAGAACTCTCAGACAGCTTCTTAAAGTATTATTCAGACTGAAATCACTTCACTGCGATAACATCTTTTAAAAAACACATCACAATTGACGTGTGTGTTTATTTGTGCGAGTGTTATAAGTATACACACGCACACACACACACACACGCACACACACACAC
>NC_068983.1:34196820-34201760 GCF_001194135.2 Octopus bimaculoides | reverse complement strand
CAGACAAATACTCAATGGCGTTACCAACAAGTTTTACAGAAAAATAGAAGATTCAATATATCTTGTTGAATGGGTATATCTTATGTACAGTCCAAAGGTTGAGGGTTTAGTGATGACTGACAGCTTCATCTTTAAAGCGTTCATCGATGTACTAACTTTACAGATGAGTTGTCATTGTTATTTGCAATATATTCGTTTTTGAATTGTCTTTGTACCGGTTTCTAGATGAGCAGAGTATATTTTAAGAATAATATATCAACTTTTTCTACAGATAACGTTGCCAATATTTTATTACAGAATCCTCTCAAAGACAGTGCTTAACAGATACTTTGGTTGTATTCTACAATGATGTACGCACGGATATACTCATATACACAGGGTTTCTCGGAAAGATTTACCCACTCATATTTCTTAATTATTCAAATGAAGCTTAGCGTAGGATAATGAAAATTGGCGCACACGTACGAATATAAATTATCAATCCATTGCAGTAATTACAGATCAAAATGATCACCCTATCCCTTGATCATAGCCTTCAAACGAGTGGTCACTGTTGTATGAGCCTCTTCATCTAATTTGACCCACGAAGACAGAAGGGCTTTCTTAATTTCTAACACATTTAAATACGAGAGAGCATTACTCTTTAAGATGGATCAGATAACAAAGTTCATATGATTGATGTCTGGACTTGAGGAAGGTCATATCGTCTTGTCCCAAACACCGTTGAAGTGCTTTTTGCACCACCTCTGTGTCAAATTGGACGTGTGGATCGTAGCCCCGTTTTGAGTGAAGATGTAACGCTCGCCAAAGTTTTCTGTGACCCAAGGCAACACTTTCTCATCCAACATTTCCACATAAACTTCATTGTTGATCTTGAAACTAGCACCAATGAAGATCAAGGAATACATGGAAACATCAAATGCACATGCAGCCTACGCCATGAGTGAAGCTGGCTACTGACGACGTAAATTATTCTTACTAACTTCGGGCATGTTTCCTGCATCAAGTACATAAAGCTTATCATTTTGCTGGTTGGTAACTGTCTCCATAGTGAAGATCCTCACGTCGGACCAAATCAACATTTTGTTAGCGGCATGCTTCATCTCAGCTAACATGGTATCACCCCTGTCGAGCCGTTTCTTCTTGGAAGCTGCTTGAATTAACTACATGGATTATATCTTGTATGCAGTTAGCTTTACGCTCTGTTTAAGAATTCTGTGCGTTGAAAATTTTGAAATATCAAGAGCTTTTCCAGTTTTTCTTGCACTCCTACATGGATTTCAGTTCATTCGCTTCTTCACAGCTTCAGCAGTACAGTTTGGTACGAATTTATCGTTTCTTATCAGGACTTGGCTTGCTAAAGGTAGTAGCAGACACCATATACCGTTGCTAGATATTGAACACTGTTTTACGGCACACATTCAATTGTTTTTTTATGCCCTTGTTACTCACTCCAATTGTTTTCAAAGCGACGATCTGGTCACGTTTCTCTCTCGACGTCATGTTTGTTTACAAATCTGTTATAGACCAACGAAACAATAGACACATGAACAAAAGAAATATGCAAATGTTTATGTAAAATGTAGATAATATTACCATAACCGATATGTTTTAGGAGGCGTTTTAAACATGGGTAAATCTTTCTGAGATGCCCTGTACACATACAGAAAGGGATATATATTCATATATAGGTTCAGATATAATGCTCGCCAGCCCACCTAGCCAGTGAGGTAGCATCATTTGAAAGTTACTTTAATGCAGTAGAACGCATTGAAACCAGCGTTGCATAACAACAGCCGATAGGCTGATCAGTACAGTGATATGGTGGTAGTGTGTGTGTGTATTTATATATTTCTGTAATAGCACACCTACACTTCCAGTACCTACTACTTTTGTTACCTCTCTTCCACCTAAAACCTCTATTCACTGAGAAACACATAACATCCTCGTACATGCATGTACAAGCAGAAAGCAGCGCAATCACTCATATGCATGCACCCAACGCACGCACGCACACACACACACGCACGCACGCACAAACGAACAGAGTATAACGCCAGATATAATTTCCCTACACAAACATGATTGTCTTCACACGCATGCCAAAATCATAGTTGTCCAACGCCTCAAGTCACACCTCAACGTTTTTTTCCTTTGCGTTCATGCATCTAGCAACCTTTTATAAATTCCGGTCATTTCAGCATGCAGTGACCATGTAACTGACACACGTTTCGTTCTCCATCTTTTCTCTACGTTGTCTGTAGAAGTGCGTATGCTCGAGACGTAAAAGACTTCCTTCTATTTTTCCTCAGTGTAAAGCTAATACACTATGCTTCTTTCTTTACCTTGTCTTCGAATTTTTTATTATTTTTTCACAATATATTCCTATATATTTTTGTATACACACAGATATATGCATTATGTATATATTTGTGCATGTGTTTATGTGTATGGCGAAGATACGTGGCGCAGTAATTACGGTATTCGGCTCACAATCTTAACGTTATGAGTTCGATTTCGGAAGCGTGGTGTGGCCTTGAGCAAGACACTTTATTTCACGTTACTGAAGTCCATTTAGCTGGCAAATGTGAGATGCACTTCTAATCCAAATGACCTGCCATTTTACACTCTCTGTCACGTTGAATCTCCCTGAGAACTATATTAAGGACACGTGCCTCTGTGGATTGCACATTGATTTTACAAACAGGTTGTTCAGTGGATCGGATCTACTGTAACATTCATTGTCGTCACGCCTGTTTGTGTATGTGTATGTATAAAATTTAAAGTTTCGTGTGAGGCATTAATATCCAAAAAAAACTTTCGTATTTGGATGAAAATTTTGAATTCAAACTTCGATGTTGTTGTCTAATATACACTTTCTACGAAATTTCAAAACGTTAAATGTTACAGATTGCATGTGTTTATTTTAGTGTACATTAAATTTCGTAATCAGGTGTCAAAATTATTTGTTTCAAAAATTGCTTGTAGAGGTAAATAGACGTAAATACACTTACAAGTATATATAAATTTATGTGCATTGTATATTTCTTTCAGTCATTGGATTGCAACCATACTGGGATATTGTATTGAAGGGAATAGTTGGACAAATCACCTCCAGGACTTGTCTTTGTAAGTATGGTATTTATTCTATCGATAACTTTTTCCGAACCGCTAAGTCTACGGGAGATGTAAACAAACCTACAGCAGTTTTCAAGTCATATGAGAGGGCAAACAAAACTACACATTCACACACAGACACATACTCATACATGTATGTATATATATCGTTCCTGCAAAATTGTCGTAAGGCCAAAACATTGCTTTTTCAGAAAATGAAAACAGAGTTTTATCATTCTATAGCAAAACCGTTGTACTACATTTTGACAATATTTGAATTCTTGGCATTTGGAGCAGCTGGAGATACGATAGTTTGACGAAAAACTGGCAATTGCAAGCAAAAATAAATATTAAAAAAAGAACGCATTTGGACAAATTTGGACATATGACAGTTTAACATGAAAACAACGGTATATAAATGACGGGCTTCCACGTAGTTTCCTCGAACGAAATTCACTAGAAGGCTTATAGTAGACGATACTTGCCCAAGGTGCTTCGCAATAAGAATGGACCCAAAATCACGTAGTTATAAAGTGAACTTCTCAACCACACAGGTACGTCTGTAACTAGAAATGCAAAGATTATTGAACGTTATTTGAGTAGTTCTTTCACAAAGTAATGTAGTAGTAAATATGTATTTATAACAAAATGTTTTCATCCAAATGATGAGTTATAAAATCGACTATGGAGATATATATGCTTGCAAAGATTATTAATTTATGAAATTTATGATACTATTAGTATGTCTGTGGGGAATAAATGAATGGTAAAGAACGAAAATATGTTGACAAATTGAGATGTTATGTAACTAAGATTTTGAGCAGTTCTAATGTGTGCGTGCGTATAGGCATAAATAATAAAAAAATATGGGATACAATTACTTTTGCTTTAAATATTAATTCAATGATAGATTTTAAAATGATCGGTCATATAATTACAACGGAAATTTTGTCATGTTACAGGTGATTTGTAGTTAACTAAGTTGAATGGGTAGAGTTTGTCCAAAGGGATTTAGTGTTTGGAAGTTATTCGAGCTGTGTTTTATTATAGACCATCAATATTTTTTGTGTGCTTTTGGTTATACCGATTGTGGTTTGTTTATGGGGTTTCATAATTAACTTTCACGTCATTTATCGTAATAGTGGAATTTCACGAAGCTGTATCTTGTTTATAATCCCTAATTCAATATTTGATTTCGTGTAGTTCATTCTTAGTTTTTACTCCATTTCTAAACTGGAGACCTTCTTCGCCGAACAAATATGGCACTTAGGAGTACTATGGTATTCCATAAATATATGCAGGCTCAGAATATAAAATGGTCAATGATATCTAAAAGACATTATCACTGGACTCCCATTGTCGCCTTATGTTTTTCTATAGGGTCGTGGGATGTTTCTTATCCGGATTGACTATTGAATATCTGAGGTAAACGCAAGTGCATTTGTATGAAAACTAACCACAGTCATAATTTCGAGGTTTCACAGAAATGTGTGTGACAGGAGCAAATATGAACGCTTGAAAGCGAAAAGAAAGCCGTTACAATTTATTATCAACACACAGCTTTGTTTTTCGAAGGTCAATTAGCATATAAAATTCGACAACCTTCCGTCGATCCGCTTCTCAACGACTGCCTTAGAATGTATAATATTCACACATACACTTGCCTTTCATTTTCCACCAAATATCTACGCTCAGAATTCACATTTTGAGGCAGTGGCCGAAATGTTCTGGAAAACGCATAAACATATCTGTTATTCCGCTTTCACTCTAATGATCGATGGCGTAAAATTCGAATACCTGCATGCAAGATCCAAGTGTATATA
>NC_068983.1:34192716-34195909 GCF_001194135.2 Octopus bimaculoides | reverse complement strand
TATGTGTGTGTGTGTGTGTGTGTGTAGTGTACATTTAAGCACATAAGAGAGATGTCCATAATAGGACATCTAACCCGCTAGAAGTAGCAAACTTCAAACCACAATTAATTGTGGTTAGATGTCCTATTATGGACATCTCTCTTATGTGTTTAAATGTATACTGTATGTATTTATATGAATAATATATAGTCTATTGACTAGTTTTTTTTTTCTCTTCTGGCTAGACCACTGGTAGCAAAAAGAATTTCTAAATATTTTTGCTACGCTGAGATTTATATATATATATATTGAACGATATATTTTAAGTTTGGTAGTAAAAGAATAATTAAACTAAAAACCTTATTTATATATAAAATACTACAATTAGCCTTCATTTTTGACGGCATGGGGCCAGCTAGTAAATCAATAATAATAAAGCTGAAATGAAGACCAACGATATAGTGCGTGTGGTTAACTGGCCAAAATATTCCCATCCCAAAATATAACAGTATCTGTTTCAGCACACAACTCCAGATCTGGAATCCTGCGAAACAAATAGATAATTGAATAAAGGAAACAGGAGTCACGTTGAAGGGTTCACAAGATGTGTAGCGAAAGATTTGTGACATAGGACACCAAGATAAAAATTAATGATAATGCTATAGTGTACGTTTATTTCGTCTGTATTAGAAAACATTATTTTGGTCATTGATTTGAAAAAATCGTTGAATTGTGAATGGAAATGTAACACTGAATATAATGTCCATTTGTAACTATGATCTGTTACGATTTAATTTTCTTGTTTAAATAGAGTATTAAATTTATTCCACTACACTTCTCGCCCAAAATTCATTCAAGGTTTTTGTCAAACAATACTATCATACACATTTTAATCCTTAATTTTTTCCAATCATTAATGTTTTGAGCTTTTCGTAGGAATCACCTTAACTTTCGTAGATTTCCTGCCTTGTGAAAGACACTCTATCGTTCTATCCAGATCTAATGTCCAATGTCTTATTTTTAAAAAAATGGTTTAATATTGTTATCAGAGATTTTACGAATGGGTTAAGTTTGCTCTCAGTTATAAAGCGTTTTCTCAAATATATGATCAACTATGCTTATTGTAAAGCGGTGTCTGTTTTATTCTGTTAGCCTCTGAAGTGACGTGTCACGACAAAACATACAATCCCACGTATTTTACTATTTTTCTCTATTAGAATAATATCTTTTTGTGCCTCAATTAGTCCTTTACTTTATCTAACTTTCGATTGACCAGTTTTTCTTTCAAAATATATTTTGTCTATTTATTCTATTTTATAGTCTTTTCTTGTGTTGATTTATTTGCGTTTGGTTTTTCTCTGTTCTTGTATATGTTGCCCTACAACGGCAAAGTGTACAATGTTCCATTGATATATATTCGTCTTTCTCTTTTCTTCTCATCTTCTAACTATCGAATGCACGAAGCCCATTGTTCTTTATCTCTTGTTTGATGTGATTATCCATTTCATTACTTTTTTTTAAATTTAACCGAACGAAGGATGCACAATATCTCAATATTTGTAATGCCCTGATGACTATCTCAGTAATAATGTCCATTCCATTTAAATTTCTTTAAAAAATCTTGGTATTCCATTTATATTTTCTCCTATCATTAATCTTAATTTTCTGAGGTTTCCCTACCTTATCCTGCAATGTGCCTAAATATTTAATTCACTCACTTCTTCTATTTCCTTGTTATCTCAAAGGCAGATCCTCCCGTAATTTCCTCTTTATCATCTCTTTATTACAACCATGGCACCATTTGTCAATACAAAACGGCAAATTTTTAGGACTTTTACATATTTTCCAATTTTTATTTTCCGCATAGCTATCCTCTCTTTAATTTTTTCTTTGATCTTTGACTTTCAAGTTGAATACCTAGAATTTCTGTGATAACTGAGTCATCAGAACTTAACAGGTCATTGATGTTACTGATACTGGTCATTGTCTTTCTCTAAATATCATTAACTTCCTTCCTCTCAATGATAGTCTTCTCTTTCTGATTCAGCATTATGATGGTAATTCTTCTTGGCATCGTTACCAAATTCCTTCAGATCGCCTAATCTATTTCAACTTTTCCTTCGATACATCTTATAGTTTCAAAACTTGAATCTGTATTTAGAATTATTAATTATTGAGCTGTTCATAGCCTTTTAGTCCACGTCACTTTCCCTTGGAACAATAAGTTGTCTTTGTTACAGATATTATGCTTTCAATTTATTCTCTCCTCCTCCTCCTCCTCCTCCTCCTCCTCCTCCTTCTCTACTACTACTACTACTACTACTACTACTACTACTACTACTACTACTACTACTTCCTCTTCCCATTAATATCATTATTACATTATTTACATTTAACGGATATTTGTCATCTTGTTTGTTGCTGTTTCCAAAGTTTTAATTTCGATTATCTAAATTTGAATTTACTCGCGTCTCTATCTTAGTAGAAACTGATGGATAAAGAAGTCATACTGCACAAACAAACGGCGGCAAAACCGTTCGGAAATTAAATAACACTAACATATTCAGTAACAATAATAAATTTGATTTATCTTCGACAATTTTTAATTTTACCAATTTCAATATAATCGATCCTATTTAAAACCTCTTACCTACTGGAAAATTGCATTTCTCGCTCTGCCTTGAAGGAAGTTTCACTTCTTGTATTCACGTTTTGTGCACAACGATGTTGTTAAACCTTCGCTAACAGCACGGTATGCAGCTCCATATATTATGCCTATGCTCTTATACGAGGTGACATCTATCAAAACGTTCAAGGACTAGTAATTTTTAACATCATCTGCTTCGAAATAGTCACCATCCGCAGCAATAAACCGGTCCTAGCGTTCCTTCCACTTTTGGAATCCGTAAGCGAGTGGAGGACCTTCTGCGATTCACTCTGGTTCTCGACAACGGTGTTAAAACAGCGATCCTTGAGCTACATTTTTCTCTTGGAAAAGAGATAGAGGTCTGCAGGCGCTAATTCTAGCGAATAGTTTCTGCGTGGAGGCGACACAATGTTGTTTTGGACAAGAAACTCACGCGTGAGAAGAATTCGGTGACAGGGTGGTCGTGAGGAATCCAGTTCTTCGCGCTCCGTAGATCCCGGTGCTTTCGCCGAATGTCCTCTCCCAAACTCTCTATTAACGTTCTGGCCCTGGGTGACAAATTCTCGA
>NC_068983.1:34186783-34192607 GCF_001194135.2 Octopus bimaculoides | reverse complement strand
CCTTATGTTGTCTTCATTGCAGTAAGTTTGCCCAAAAATGCTCAATGTCTCTGTAGCAGACTTCTTATGTTTAACACGCAATTTCACGTTGTCATTTTGTTCCCGTCCTTGAAAAAATATCGCACACTACACCATATATGTGATCACAAAAACACAAATTTCACTTGTAAAGTAAACATTGCAATGTTACTCGGCACACTGCCTAATGAAGGTCACAGCTGGCTCTTACTGCGCGCGTAACCGTGTGATATCATCTGTTGGCGCACTGCAAAACTCATCCAGAACCTTTTTGATACCACGCCGCATATGCCTTTGGAGTAAATAGAGGAGAATATTTTATCATGTGCCGTATTCAAGGATTTTCCTGTCTATATTGAAGTTAACTTCTTTCTCTAAGAAGCGGATGTCACATGCTTGTGAGGCCTTATGTTGTCTTCATTGTGCCTTTTTGATTGTGTTTATCTCTTCACGAGTTTAGCTTAGATTTTAGTTTTTCCTAAACTTCTCGTTTCCGCTTTGTCATCACAATACCTTCTCTTTTTGTTATTATTGTCTTCCTTAGCCAAAAAAAAAAACAAAAAAACAGGAAACAATAAAAAAACTGTTTTCATCGTTTGTGTTTCGTAAATATAATATTCCGTTTTAAACACTCTGAGTCAGGTATTTGTATTTAGTCCTACAGTGAATATTTTGTAAGGGTTGTTTTTTTTTTAATGGGTACAGCACCACCCAATCTAAAATTGTAGTAGATATCTTTTTATGCCAAACTCTGGGTGGAGTATTCTAAATGTAGTCAGTTTTGCTTGTTTTTTCTAACTTTGACATTTAAAGTCCTATTTCTTAATATTATAACTGTTACAGATTAATGGGTGAGCTTAAATATGTTTTTAACCTGATTTTTTTTCATTTATTTAGCTGCTTGCTTAAATACTTATCTAATGCGTCTGTAACATTCATGTGTGCGCTGCACACTCTAGCTGATTGATTTCTAAGTATTCGAGTGTCTGCGTTTGGTGTAATTCTCTTATCTCACTTTCTTTATCTAGCAAGATATTAGTATTCTTAATTAATTTTCATCTCTTCAAAGTTGCCGTGACGCATTTTTCCCCAAGTCGAACTTTAATCTCATATCACAATATGGTTATTTTTTTTTATCGTTGTTTCTTTGTTGTTGAAGTTGGTCATCAACATCATCATCATCGTCGTCGTCGTCACTGTCGTCGTCGTCGTCGTCGTCGTCATCATCGTCATCATCATCATCATCATCATAATCAACGTCAACTAGTCAATACATATGCCATATTTTCATCTCTCAGTCTTGGTGCTGATATTTCTCCATTTTCTCATCAATTTCTTTGAAATCCAGTTATGGCAATATGGTATTGTAAAATCTGATACGACTTGGTTAGAATAGTTTTTTTTTTACCTTTTATAATCATATCTGGTCTCCTTGCCTCAGTAACATGGTCAAACTATACGGAGAAATCTCATAAACTCCAACAATTACCCTTTACTATCTCAACACATGTTCATACTATTTTCTCATTACGTCGAATTGACTAACTTCTTGATCGCATGAATTTGAATTGCACAGATGTAAGGCCAAAGACAATCAAACACGGTACACTGACTTTGGGGCACAGCTATACTTGTACTTATACTTGCTTTGCACTAGCTTACTGCATTCACTGAGTAGATAACTTATACCTTTATCCCTTCTCTATACATCATGTATGTGCTGAGTTTTATTAATTTAATAAGGACAATTCCTTATTAAATTTATTCCAGTGGTTTGTTTCTGAGTGGCTGTAATCAGCGTTTCAGTTATTTATTTTACCTTCTTTCTTTTCGATATCATTTGTTTGTTGCATGAATTTACCATATAATCTTTTCTTTTCCCAGTTATCTGCTGTTATTCTTTTCCCAGTTACTGAGTCTCTCACTGTTTCAGTGACATTTTCAATATTTCTGGCTGCAAACATTATTCTATTTCCCCTATGCTCAACTTAGTTTCTCATACCCTATATCGCAGTACTAATAGTGGCTTCTGCATTTAACGAACATTTGCCACCTTCTTTGTTTCTAATCAGTGTCTGTTCATATTATATTTAGTGTAGTGTGCATTTCACATTGTGAAGAACTTCCTAATTGCTGTAGCAAATCCATATAGTTCCATCTCTATTTAGTTTAAGAAAAGTAGCAGATAATCTGAACACTGGCATAGACCAAGTGTTTATTGTCTTACTGAGATTATCTCTAGTTTTATTTTCGAGCACACCTTCATACACATTATTGTGTACTCATTGGAGATCTTCTCTCTCATTTCTCATTCCATATTCTTACCATCTTATCGCACCTGTAGGTACTTGTATATTTCCCTGTCGCTCAGCTATCTAATGATATCTTGTGATATCTTTATGCCATCAGACTTAATCTTACGCTATCTTTTCATAATTGAAGTTAAAAATTACTTAACATAAACCGCACAAAATGCTGAATATTATTGCGTAGTGGACTATAGAATCCAGGACATTTCACTTCTAGTATACATTTTGAAGTTTTCCATATATAGAAAGTAATATATTCCCCCCTCTAGTTTAAGGAAGCCCATAAACAGACTTGGAGTTTTTCTTTATGTTTGTCAAAAGGAATTAATGCAAAGTAATGCCGGGTGCGAGTCTCCATGAGTTATGTCTGCGCGTCATTTCACATTTCCAAAGGATTCATTTCTGCAGTTTAGTTCTACATTCCATATTATCATTGATTTCCTTTTAAGAAAAAAATTATCTGTTAATTTTCACATTGACAGGGTGACTGCAGGCACTACAAAAGCCACCAGCACGGTACGTCATCGTATTTCTTATAGCTTACTCAATCGACAGCTAAATTCTAATTACTTCAGTTAGTTGGATGTTATGGACATACAGTATATCAGCAGCTTCTTTTGATTATTTTGCCTAACTTTTATTTTTCTGGCAATAAATTCTCCTCCAGAAAGATATACAGTTTATTTACAGTGAGCCCACTCCGTAATTTCCTTAGCGATTTTAAGTATGTAGTAGGCTTATAATTACTAAAATTTCTCCCGTTTCCTTATCATTCTGTTTTAAGACTGACTATCTTCCTTTTCACTACATTCAGTAAGAAACGGTTATATGCAACTGTGCAAGCATGTGAGATATCTAAGTTATCATCGGTGAATACTATTTTGTGCTGGAGCTTTCAGCTTTGGTATCTTTTAAAGCATTTTTCATATTCTTTCGTATAATATTTAAGATTTCTTCCTTTGGTCTATTACCCATTTCACATTTAAAATTTCAGTAACCAGTCCGCCTCACTGTTATGTTAAATCTCTTTGCCTCAAATATTTGACCAAATGTTCCTGGTTGGTTCAGCATTCGGCACTCATTCTCCTGATGTTCATTCTCATTGCTCAAATAATGGTAAAATTTCCTTTCATTGTTTCTGAAGAGCCTGTTCACCTGGAAGTAATTTATTTTTCCAACCGATGTGGTCATATCCTTCTCAGTTTTTTTTTCCTTTATCTACCTGTAATCCTTTGTATGTCATGTTATACATTATTCGGAATTCCTTTCCATATCTTCTCTTCTCTATATTAAACAACATTTAACTTTACATACCTTCTGATCCGTACGACATGATTCTCGTGTCACCATTATTCCCCATAGCTTTTTCCCATGTCTTTTGCTTGATAGTTTTAGTCCAAGAAATTTCTCATAAACAGAGAATATGTATTATTGAAGTCCTTTATAACTGCTATATTCTGAACTACGATTTTCATCGATACTTGTCCAAACTCTTTGCAGTATTACACAGATTTTTCTGAGTCAATAATCTCATTATCATCCATATTTCGTGTCTCATTCAGCATTTAAGTAAGCTTCTTTTCTACCATGTAATATCCTTTTCCTCCTTGAAGTAAAACTTCTTTTTCATCCTCTCTACTATTCCATCCTTTCTGATGATTCATCTGTCATTCTACTATCTTTTGTTCAGCTTTTATTCTATGTAGCCATATTCCCCATCTTTCACATTTTTGAAGAGCTTCTCTAGTCATTGCTTATTACCATTATTATTATTATTATTATTATTATTATTATTATTATTATTATTATTATTATTATTATTATTATTATTATTATTATTATTATTATTATTATTATTATTATTATTATCATCGTTGTTGTTGTTGTTGCTGCTGCTATTGTTCTTCTTTTTGCTGCAACTGTTGTTGCTGTTGTTGTTTTTATGAAGCAAGACGACTTTTTCGAGATCTGATAATAGTGATGTTTTCTAGATGAAAGTCTTTTTTCTGCAGTCAAATTATTAGGAACAGGACATTGTGAACAATTTTGGATTTTGTTTCAAACTGAATATGCAAAACAGATGAAAAAAAAAGTGCAATGTTCTGAAGAGTTTGTTATCTCTTCAGAGTTTTTCTTTTTTGCAAACATGGCGACACACAAGGGAAAGAAAGACAACGTTAGCATTCAGCTACAAAGTGATGGGAAAAAAAGGAATGTATCATCGCAGACAGTGGCAAACACCTAAATTAAGAAAAAAATTAATTTTCTTTACAGAAAATGATCAGAACACTTTGAACTATGCAGTGAACAATAAGAAGAAGAGCCACACCACCAACAACGCACAGTTTCCAAGTGAAAGCGTATTTTAAAACATAAATGGCGTTGCAGTTGAGACCAATTTTGCCTGCAAATATGTGATATGGAGAGTCTAGTCGCAGCTAATCTTCATGGAAAGTATTCCGTTTCGAAAACAATGTTATACAAGACAATTTATCGTTACTCGAACAATACATACGGATGCGGACCCAGTATAAGTTTGTCTGGGGTATTTAGAAAACAAATCAGTCGCCGTCTTCTTAAGAAAATAAAGAACTTTCTTTAGCATATTGAGAGATATTGTATCGATTGAGCGTAATAAGGGTTACAGAACTGCCTGTATTCAAACTCAAACATTGTGGCATATATTCTCTATACACTAGTGTCTAAGTATTTAGAACAGAGGAATACAAGCGTGACGGTCACGTGTATTGCAAAAGATCGTGACATTATCTTCTTTGCAATTTGTTATTTTAGTTTGGTTTGTTCCATTGAATTTTATATAAATATTACATTTTTCTTGGTTTATTCTATAGATTGTGTGGAGACATTTCTGTTAGCGAGACATGGATTCAGCTTCACCAGACATAAACTTCCTTTTATAGGAGACATACTCCTCTTCACGAGTGTATTTTTGGACTAAGCACGTTGTAATAGTCATTATCTATAGCTATCATTGAGTTTGCTTAAAGTTTTAAGTAGGTCTGTATTTCTGATGTGGCACCGGTATGTTACCCACTCTCATAAATCTGTGAGCTAATGCTGCTGAAAATAGATGCTCCTGGGAGATTTCCTAGTATCCCTTATCGCTGTTGTTGCAGAACATTCTCGGCAAGCTGAGACTGAGTAATCTGGTACATGTGTTTTAGAACCTGGTAGTGAGGGCAGGGTAATTTTTCTTAGATGCATCAACTTCTATGATTTGTTACAATTTCTGTTATTCGTCTTTGAGGATTTGGAGATGCAGAGCCTTTAAATCACGTTTACTGCTAATTTTTTGTGACTGGACTGCCTGTTGTGGATGGTGAATTTTGATTTCTTCAACAGGCAAGAGAATTGGTATTGTTTTGTAGTCTTGCTTGACTATAAGGACTTGTGCATTTAAAGTGACGTCTACATCTCTCGCAAACAATACGTCAGCGCGGGCACCTAACCATAGTTCCTTAGAAGATCGTGACTAA
>NC_068983.1:34178387-34186449 GCF_001194135.2 Octopus bimaculoides | reverse complement strand
GATAGATAGATAGATAGATAGATAGATAGATAGATAGATAGATAGTTAAGTAGGTAGGTAGGTGAATAAGTAGGTAGGTAGAGAGAGAGAGAGAGAGAGTGAGAGAGAGAGAGAGAGAGAGAGAGAGAGACAGACAGACAGACAAAGAGCATTAAAATAGAACAGTTTATAAAGTAGATATCAATAGCGTTTAAACTAAAAAAAAAACAAAGTTTAGTACTCTTGAACAGAGTGTAAATAGAGTTATTAGTAAACAATATTTATCACGGAGATCATGTGAAAGCTGTAAATATAAGGTATAACCATGGTTTTCTTGCGCAAAGGGAGAACGATGAATATTTTAGGAAATGGCCGACACCGCTCTGTCAGTGAAACTCGATTAAGAAAACTATTTGGAGCCCACGAGATTCTTAACAATAATGTATAAAAGAAAATCACAATAAGATGCACTTTTGTGCGCTATCTCACAAGGACTTCCAAACAGTATGACGGATGAGATAAAAAATCCCTTAAAATTTAAATATTTTAAAGCATTTTGTGGTATGAACAAATTAATGAATAGCAAAGTATTTGCGTAGAATTAATTCACTAGATTTCTTCCTTGTAAATGCTAGCCTTGCCATAAATTTTCTTCAGCCTTTTGGTTTCGGATTTCAAGTTACAGGATTTCAAAAGAGACGGCGCATGAAAGCAACACAATTACAGCAGTTATTGTATGCAACGCAACATTATGAACTGAAACCTTTTCGAGCGAATTCATGAGTCAATAAAGTGAGATGGCATACTTTATTGCCAAAAACTACTCAAAACTTAGTTTTGAAATGCGTAAAATCACTGAAGTAGTCATACATACACCATATTCTTTTATTGGCAGAAATTTTTGCGTATTCTAGTGAGATATCAGGAATATATTCTACGTGTATTTAAATCTGTTCGCATCCTATTAAAGAACTATAGACAAAGTCTATTATAATCACAAATGACACAGGACATTTAACCAATCAACACGAGGATTCATCCGTTATACCACGCTTAGTATTTCTTTCAAACCGTTCATAAAAGTCATCTACGAGTTATTTACCTGATTGCTTGTTTTCTGAATGTGATGTATATTCTTCTGTTAAATAATAGTGTGAGTGATGAGCCAAGTTAACTTACGTAGGAGTAATCCATCAATAACTAAGAAAGTGAAATCCAATTTCAATGATTGATAATTAGATGATTTAATCATCAATCTCCTGAAATCGTGTAGACCTGAAATTCGTGAGGTATGTAACCAATATCTTAAGATTTAATCATTTCGATTGTAATATATTCATAAAATTTTATTATGAGCAACAACTTGAAAGAGTGGAAATCATTAATGTAGATGAACTATATTTGCATATATCTGCTCTTAATCAGAAATTAACGGCTATTCAATTGAGAGACACTGTAAACAACGTAGACGTGTTTAAATGAACTAATTTGTCAGATACATAAAGTTTTATATAATCTGTAACTCGCATCGGTTGCCTAATATTTAGCACATAAAATTACATCATTTCCTCATTCTCCTTTTCTCAGTAACTTCTGAAGAATTGAGCGTACAATGTCATTTCTTATACAACTTAAATAGTTTAGGTATACATGCAAGTGTTGAGACATTGTCAGGCATCTTTCCCACATGTTCGATAGATAAAACATATTTTCCTTCCATCGAAAATTTACCATTCAAATGCCCATAGAGCTTGTGCTTATTGCAGCACTCATTATTGTTGTTTGTTTTGTAAGCGCACGTCACGTGTCATCAGTCAGACCTGTTACACAAGTCTGTAGCCTGTTCAGGAATAGTCAGGTTATAAAACTTCGTCCAAGTATGTGTTGGTGCGTGCGTGAGTGTTTGTGCGTGTGTGTGTGTATGTTTGTGAGCGTGCGTGTACGCCCGCGAGCGTTTCCTTAAGGAGTCTTGAGTATTTTATATATGAACGGTTAGGTGCTAATAGAACTGAGCTATTTGCAGGTGATCATTATCGTTGTGATGGTCCATACGATGTACCTTTTCTGTTAAAGTTTACCTTATATTTCTGTGTAATTGTTGCGACTGGGGTAGAGGTTATGTGTTACATTTATGTTTTGTGAGTTCGTAGAGAAATTTCTTGGTTGGAAATATATGGGATGAGTATTTCGGAATATTTTTTCTAATGCACATGGCATTGTGTTGCTTAATGCTATCTCAGTTGTTTGTATGGGATCGTTTTCAGTTGTGACTTTTCCCACAAATTCTCAGATGTTGAAGTTTAATGGATCTGTACTTTTTCAATGAATTTATAGTATTTTGTTAAGTTCGGAGGTGATTCAATTTTGGGTATTTTATTTCGCGTCCCTTGTCAACCGTAGAGGACATAATGGAGAGATAAAAAATTTATCTATACTAGAAATGGTTTTAATATTTCTTTTATTTCTTCTGCAGGTTTCGCAGGTTTTGTTGGTTTAATTTAGAAGGATATTTGAATATTCGATAAAGGAATTTATTTGCTCTGTTTTGATACGAGGCGTCTTGTGACCATTGTTAAAAATTTTCTAAAATAATACCTGTTTCAAATCACTAATTAGCACGAAATGTTTATCGAGAAGAATACTATAATTCAATTTTCTTTCCTTCAATTCATTCTGCCGAAGATGCTGCATTGTGGGAATATCCACAGCTGGTGGCTACGCAACAATGCAACACACCCCAGAACTACAATGTTTCTTTCAATATGACTTCATTTGTGAAGTTCAGAAATCTTTTGATAGTGAATCCTTATGAAACTTGTATCAGATGTTCACGTTACATGGTATGCTAATTACTTTCGATAACGTTTTGCTGCTTGATTTGTGATTCATGTTGGACACAATTTCTAAACAGCTTTTTGTTGTTCTTTGTTGTTCTTTGTTTAGTTTTTTCGAGCTCAGTTTTGTTTTTATTACGTGTGTGGTGTTCTATTGTTTGAAAATTTTCCTTAGTACTGTTTTGTTTTTTATCAAGTTCGCTATTTCTGTTGTGTAAATCGGGTTGTATTTTGATATTGATTTATAGAATATTTTTCTGTGTGTCAACATCTATTTTGTTGCATGCCTGAACTCCAACGTCTATGTAGGTGATTGTATGCAGTCTTATAGAATTCTACAAACTTCCATTCTGCTTCGTGCTAGAAGTGGTTTGTCTAGGCACTGTTGAATGTTTCCACTATTGTTTTTTTTTCCTTTCTTCATTCATGTGCATATATTGTAATGCTGATAGGTTGATGATCACCAACATTTGAGAAGTGTATGCTATGTAACTATAAAAGCTATCTTTGCTGAGCAGGTGATGCTTAAAAAAGAGGCATGCCGCTAGCTTGGCAAAGTTTGTGGTTGTGATATCTGATGAGATTTTTTTAGTATTTACATACTAAAACAATGACTTTAATCCTTGAGAACATTTGTATTTTCTTCATGGTTTGCAAACAGGATGCACTGTGTTCATTTACGTCTTCCGAAATTTATGGGTATTAGAATATTTTTGGATAGGTTGTATATCTTGTATATGTGTCTATTTTGTTAATGTTTTCTCCGGTTGCATTTTCTTGAATGCCTATAATGTTTTGTATCACTCTTTTGATATCCGCGTTTCGATGAATGATTCTGTGTAGGTCAAAAGGGTTGCATCAGGGTTATTGTCATATTTGCTGTTGTTCCTTCTCTAGCATATGATTTATGGTACAAGTATGACTTCCTCTGAATTTATTATATGTGATAATTTGCTTCGACTGAAAATATTTTAAAAGCTGCTTATTCAAGATTATGTTTTATAACATTCTCATTTTTGTAGTGTTTGTCTTTGCGTCTTGAACTATTTCACTGTGCTTCACATATCCAGCCGTAACAAACTCGTCTTCTATCTCTCATATTCTCTACACTATTATTTTAACCATGTACATTCCTACATTTTAACGAAAAAAGAGCATAAGAGCTGGTGTTATGCCTAGTGCGTCATATATTTGGTTTTGCGCATAGTATTGTTCTAGAGAATGTTTAAAAAACATAAGATTGGTCCCTTTTGCCGAATCGCTAAGTTACGGGGACAAACACAGATACACGCACGCACACACACACACACATACATATATACGACGGGCTTCTCTCAGTTTCCAAACCCACTCACTCGGCTTTGGTCGGCCCGAGACTACAGTAGCAGACACTCAAGGTGCTACCCAGTGGCACTGAACCCTGAACCATGTGGTTGGTAAGCAAGCTACTTACCCCACGACCAGAGTTTCGCATGTGGTTCGAATTTCACGACACTACGACCTTCAGGTGAAATGCGTGCGCGTGTGTGTGTGTGTGTGCGTGTGCGTAAAGGTAAGATCTAGTGATGAAGATGCAAGACGTTAGTGGCTTCAAACAACCCGTAGAAGATATTAATAAAAATTTCCGGAACAATAGTGACTTATTGGCGCAGAATGTTGTGATTTTTTCCGTATCGAAGCTGAAGTTTAGTTTACAGTTCACGGTTAGCAATAGGTTTTGTTGTATATGCTAATAAACATTTAAAAAAATAGGGGATGGAATGGATAAAATCCAGGCTATATATATTTCATAGCGAGCAAACCGTCAAAAGTAGTACGTTATCCCAATGAAGGGTTTGCCCTCAAGCTACTCTTGAAGAAAATTATATAATGAAGTTTACATTGTCGTCAGAAAATGATATATGAAGTTTAAATTGTCGTCAGGAAATCCCCGATGTGGATTCCTTCGACCTGCATTTAGATCGAATTCCCAAAAGGTTTATCTACTCCATTCCCTAATGTTTTCACACACAGACACACACACAAACACACACCTACACACACACACACACACATGCACAAGAAATAATTAAGATTCAGTTGAATTAGGTACTTCAGTTGAGGCAGCAAGTCGGTCCGGTATTATCCGCATAGCTCAACACAAACTTTTTATTCTTTACAAACAAAGAAACTTTATTATATATATATTTATGTGTGTGTGTGTGTGTGTGTGTGTGTGTGTGTGTGTGTGTGTGTGTGTGTGTGTGTGTGTGTGTGTGTGTGTGTGTGTGTGTGTGTATGTGTATGTGTGTGTGTATGTGTGTGTGCTTACATATACAGGGTACCCCCAAAATGTATACACACTTTAAATAATTGTAAAGTAGGTGTCTATTAAAATACATTCCATTTTCAAAATTTAATAGAATCTACAGCCATTATTCCATTGTTTTGTCAATGCCTGTTTTCAAACTAACGTCCGTTCTGGTCCAGGCACTGCTGACCACGCAAATCAATGGAATCGCAAATATCACGAAACAATTTGTTTGGTATTTGTGTGCATTCTCGTTCGATGGTCGCTCTCAAATCAGCAACTATTGCAGGTTTCATATCGTAGGCTTTGACTTTTAGCTATCCCCATAAAACAGTCAAGTGATGTAAGGTCCGGTGAACGCGGAGGGTATTCAACGAAACCCCTTCGTCCAATCCACCTGTTTCGCAGGATCTCTTCAAGGAAGTATCTAACATAGTGATGATAGTGTGGGGTGCATTTTCACACTTCCATTAGCATTTTAGAAGGAATTTTTGTTCAAACCTTAGTCTGACTGACATCATTAATTCCAATGAGTTTAATCTGGAAAAAAAAAAAACATCAAATGAGTTATCAGCTGCTAAAGTGTGTATACATTTTTCGGGGACACCCGAGGTAAATTTCCAAATTAGGTTGATAGGGATATACAACTCTAGCAGGTACCGTATTCATCTAAACTAAATACATGTTCAACAAAAATATTTTTCTTGGACTTGTATTTACTTCAGATGGGATCTGAAATGCTGTTAGTAGCACCCTGAAATAGCGGCAGTTAGCATCATAATGCTCACTGAGATGCAAAATTTTGCAGTATGCGCAAAATTGCAGCAGAAACATTTGTAAGTGCAGAAAGAAAAGACGTGATTGACAGCAGAATAAAACTAGATATATGTCTCTCTTATTATCAATTCGTGTGTGCGTATGCATGTTTGTGCTGGTGTGTGGCTTTGTGCTGGTGTGTCGCTACATTATCGGGTTTACGTGTATGTATATATTTATGCATTTTCTATAATGAATCACATTTCTCAGAGATTTTTTCCTCGAGTAAATTTGAAAATTTTTGCATAAGAACAATATTAAATGTTAAAAAGTATTTAAAAAAATTACACTAAATGGCATATGGTCATATAAAATGTCTATAAATAATGCATGAATTAAAGAAAATCAGGACATAATACTTCTATACTTCATAAATTGCTGTGTTTAATAAGCTGTAAAACTGCACTAAATGTATCACTGTAGTGGCAGACCAGATAAAAATGTTTCAATACAATATGAAATTAATAGGTGTGTGTATGATGATGATAATCATTCTTATTATTATGATGACTATTATCAATAACATCATCATCAGCAACAGCAGCATCATTATTATTATTATTGTTATTTTATGGTTGTTGATTTTTTGGCAAACGTGCTCATATTCTGCTGCAGTTTTTCTCCATATCTAATATTTTTAACTGAAGGAGAATAAATTCCCTTTGGGATTTTATTTCACACAGTTGTCGTTATCAACACTGCGGAATTTCGACCCCTGACTGCGATTAGATCATCCAAAATCTCGGTTTTCAAAAATATTTCAATTTCGTTTTACTATTTAATGATAACGACATTTATAACCATATTGACTTCGCGTTCTATAAAAATTCGGTAACACAAGATAGCATTAAGTTTATCCCGAAGCTGTGACTTTGAAAGCCTACAAATATTGTAGTTGAATTTGGGAATTCGAATACAAATATCTAGAAAAAAATCGTCCAACATATTAAAACGATAAAATTGATGCAGTCTCGTGCTATCTATACATCTATCGATGTATCTAATTAACTGTTTATTTATCTAACTATCAATCTATCTTTGTCTACTGTTACACAGGCATACACACACTCGCACACACTAACGCTCATACAAAACTATATATGTATATACTAGCATACATATTTTCATGTTTGTGTGTATATTAAAATAGTATTTTAAACTCAAAGTTAGAAATAACGATGTAGCATTTAGTAGTGGCATGATTCCACACTGAGATTCCACCTGGCTTTTTTGTGACTAGTTGAAATAATGACGAGACGACATTTGGAATCCAAGGAAACTTGATCATGAAAATATGCGTTTGTGTGCGCGTGTGTGAATAGATAGCTAGTTTGTGTAAAATAGATTTGATTATGGAAGAGTGTGTGCATGTGCGCAGATGCACGAGAACATGTGATTACATGCATAAGTGTAAAGTGGGAAACGCAAATTTTATATTTTGAACATGAAGTAGATTTTGTGTTGATCTATGAATTTGAGCGTATTACATTTGATTTGTGTTTGTAACGAATAAAAGAAATGATCTCCTATTAGTATGTCTTAACCGGGTACATTTCAGTTACAATCCCTTGACTCATGTGATCTGAGATAGTGAGTGCCATTCGGAGAATTTTGCGAGTTCCAAATAATGTGAACTATATGTATATGTATGTACATACATATACGTATATACATGGGTGTACACACATGTATATGTTTGTGCGAATGTGTTGGTGTGTAGTTTTAAATTTTTCAGCACGTCCGGCATTATATTTTACATTTCTTATCCTTCTTTTCGTGATTGGAAGTGTGTCTTTTATTCACTTTTCACGTTTCTGTTAATTCTACATGAGGGACTCGTAATTCTTTGTCGTCTCCAAATTTAAAATATGGCTTAGTTGACACCAACAAAATGCTTCAGTAGTGTGGTAGCAGCATGGCACCATATTCGCTAGGAGAAAGGTCAGCGGCTAGAGAACAGCAGTATCAGAATTATAACAACAATATTCACAAAAGCAACATATGTAGCAGTAATGCCAATGAACAAATCATTCTGCTCGCGGAATTGGAGGATAGAACTTACCTCTTTCTTCACAGTTCAAAGCCCAACTGCTGTAGCGGCAAACAAGAATAACAGCAACCACAACATCAGAAACAATGCTAG
>NC_068983.1:34174913-34178086 GCF_001194135.2 Octopus bimaculoides | reverse complement strand
AGATAGATAGATAGATAGATAGATAGATAGATAGATAGATAGATAGATAGATAGATATAGATATAGATATGCTAAGTGATATGCAGGACACTGACTGGGAGAACAATGCCTGTCATCGCCACAGATGGAGAAAGCAGGTTAAGAAGGGGATCGATACTTTTGAGAGAGCACGTATCTAGCACGAAGAACTTGAGCGAGCTGCGCGAAGGGGCACGGCTCATATAGTGAATGGGGAAAACTTGGTCTGCAATGTTTGCAGTCGTGTATGCTTGTCAAGAGCAGGGCTCATTAGCCACCAACGGAGCCGGAAATGCAAAATATAAGTTAGTGCTAGAGCGCACAATGTTCCTGAAGATCGACAATGGCCTTCCTTGGTCACGAGTGGACGGCCATCAGATATAGATATAGATATATAGATATATATTATATTATATTATTTCGATCTATCTATCTCTCTCTCTCTCTTAATATAATAGAAACACACCGCACACACGCACGCACACACGCGCACACACACGCACATACACAACCACGCACACACACACACGCACACACACGCACATACACACACACTCATATATATGGGCGAGAGTCAAAAATAATACGCACTCTTGTCTTTTCAATGTATTTACACAGAATCAAAGGATGAACAAGTACGTCATTTTTCTATTTAGTATCCTTCCTTTCCAATGCACGTAGTCCACAAACTTGCGTATTCTGCCGCTTTCTTCGCATCTTCATTCGCAGGAAATCGACGACCTCGTAAACCATCTTCGAGTGGTCCAAAGATAGGATTGTCGGAAGACGCTGTAAGCAGGGTGTTCCAACACCTCAAAAGCCAATTGGTTAATAGGTTCAATGGTCTGGTCAGCCGTGTGTTAGGCGTCCATTGCCATGCAACAGCAAAACTCCTTTCCGCAATAGGCTTCGGTGTTTAGTACGAATTGTTGGTTTCGGTTTGTTGGCCAACAAAATACTATATCTTGCACTGTTGATCGTACATCCCTTTTCCGGGTAGTCTTCCAGTATAGGACCTTTTATGGCCCCCAAAAAGCTTTAGCTTCACTTTTCTCGCAGAAGACTGAGTCTTTAATTTCTTTGTCGCTGACGAGCCAGGATATTTCTACTCCATGCTCTGTCTTTTAGATTCTGCCTCATAATGATGGACCGACGTTTCATTTCCTGTGACTATTATGCTCCAAATTTCTTCGCCCTCACTGCTGTAGCGATCGAGTTAACATGGATAGACCTGAAGATGATTGCGCTTGGGTTTTGCAGTAAGCTCTCTTGTCACCTATCTTGCACAGACTTTATGGAAGCCTAACTTATCATGGATGATTTGATAGGCAAGGCAGAACCATGACTAATCTACAGAGAAGGAGCTACCTCATCATTGATAATTCGCCGGTTCATCATTACCACTGAATCTTCTCGTCAGTGGTGAACGATGATGGACGTCCCCGTATTGTGCTATAAGCCTCCGATGAATTTCAGCGCTTGATACATCTTCCAACCAGAAAAATCGGATCACTGCTCTTTGTTCTCCTTTGGTGCACATTTCTAGTGGAACGGCCATGCAGAAAGAAAAAGGCGTGATTAAGCTCTAACTTCGATCACGTGACTACAATAGTACCAATTATAAGCATGCATACGCAGAAGGCAGTGTGACAATAATAAAGATATGTTATGGCGAAGGTACATATAATTTTGACTTCCCCTCGTATATATATATATATATATTGTTATGATACGTAAAATATTGGATTTTTCTAACGCCCACTTCAGTGTACAGTTTACTTAGTAAAACCAGTAAAAACACGGCTATCTCTGACCTCCTACTACATACTCCGGTATTTCACGTACTTCTCTTTACTCATAGTGACTAGGTTATTCCATTCGTCCCATGGAAGGGTGTACTATTACTTATAACTCCCTACGGCATATATATATATATATATATATATATATATATATATATATATATATATATATATATATATTATTTTGCTTAAAAGAGTTCCAACACTGTCTGTTTTTTATGTTTTATTTATATTCCTGCAGAACTAATGTGGGGTATAGAATATGGAATATACAATATATAATATGATATACAATATACAATATAAAATAAAATAACATAAAAATGGATGGCACCCTGAAAGAAAGTATTGAATGTAGATGAAATATTGAGTGTTCAATATAAAGGATTAAATATATAAATATATAAATCTAAATATATATATATAAAGGCGACTCGAGTTTCAGGGCTATTTCCCTTCGTCATGGCCGGTATGACAGACTTTAACAGATGCATAGATAGATAGATAGATAGATAGATAGATAGATAGATAGATAGATAGATAGATAGATAGAGACAGAGAGAGATACAAACAAGTATAATTTTTCTACATAGGTGCATATATAAAAGCATACATATATACGCTTGTAATTTTCTACACACATGCATCTATAAAAACATACAAACATAGGGGTATGTGTGTGTGAGAGTGTGCGTGTGTGTGTGTGTGTGTGTGTGTGTGTGTGTGTGTGTGTGTGTGTGTGTCTATGAAGTTGTGTATGTGCATGTCTAAATATGACAGATCTCTTTGTAAATATAACTAAAGATGCTGTTTTCTTTACATGGAAATAGTTGAAAGTTAAGACGTTTCTGACATCCACATCGTTCTACCGAAATCCATTTACGAACCTCAATATGGAAACTACAACAACCAGTGATTAAATGAAGGAAACAAGAAAGCTTCATTGTTAATAGAAGAAAAAAACACACACACACACAATGAATGTCGTGTGCTCTGATGATCTCTATTGAAAATAGAGTTTTAAAACCACTCACATAGTGGAAGTGCTGGAACGCACAAACATACGCGCATGCGCGCGCATACACACACACACATTCACACATTCACACAGACACATGCAGATATACACAAACACTTGCAAATACTCGCACTCGTATGTACATATAGGAGCGGGCACAGGAACGCGAATGCACGCGCTGACGCAGATGCACATATACTCCGAGAAACAAATTTCTTTTAAATTAAAAACTATACTACCACACACTCACAATTATACACTTACACATATCATACATACATACATACATACATACATACATACATATATAAATATATATATATATATATATAAGA
>NC_068983.1:34173114-34174195 GCF_001194135.2 Octopus bimaculoides | reverse complement strand
ACACATGCATACACACACTTTCTCTCACTTGCTCTCTCTCTCTCTCTCTCTCTCTCTCTCTCTCTCGCTCGCTCTGTCTCCATCCTTTTCTTTCTCGAGTGGCACATTAGATTTTAAGATAGGCAGATATTAGTATGTAACAAGCTGGTGGAGACTGCGATATTTAGCGAAGCACGCAATGTCAAAGTATCTACGGACTGCATAACAATTATTTAAGAAATTGTAATGGAATTTCACATAGAAAAAAAAAATGGAAAAAAGAAAAAGGGTCAAGAGACGTGTGTTAAAAAGGTTACTGACGAACATAATAACAATGAACTGGTTAGAGCAAGACACGAATAGAGCAGCGAACTATTGAAAGTTTCTGCTAACATCTGGCACCCCTATTGAAATTGCTCTTAAAAATATTGATCTAAGATTTATTCCTCTCTCACTCTCATTCAGTTTTATTTCATCTTTTTTTTGTCTTTTTTTCTTTCCTTCGCTCATTTATTCATTCTTTCTTTCGTATATTTCTCTTTGTCCTCTTCTCTTCTTTTTCGTCACATGGATAAATATTAGTCGAACCAAGAAGCCAACGAACGCACTTACATAGACTTGTGTAATGCATGTACATAATAATGTGTTAGTACAGTGTGGACATGCAAAATATCATCCGTTATGACATGCTGGGACTTAGTTCTCATTAGATTTTCATTGCTGTAGCTGTAGTCAATGTTACCACCGTTGTTGTTTATATTTAAATGGTGGTAGTGGTGGGTGTGAGGGATTTCTGTTGGGTGGTTGACATCGACGTGCTGGTAGTAATAGTGGTGGTGGTGCTGTTGGTTGTAGCAATGTTGCTGATTGTTGATTTATTCAACCTACAATTCAGATACGTTATTTCTTGCTACTTTTATTTTCAATGTTATCGATTTGTAAGTAACCTTTTAGTTTGACCTATGCATTAAATAGTCATATGAAGAAAGATTTGTAGTTTATACAAACATTATACGCTGGCAATCTTAAATAAACAGGAGTGTATATAGGTGTGCGTGCGTATGTATGCATATATAATTATATATATATACATATATACATA
>NC_068983.1:34171418-34173073 GCF_001194135.2 Octopus bimaculoides | reverse complement strand
ATATATATATATATATATATATATATATATATAATTATATATATATACGTGTATATATGTATGTGTGGATGCGTGTCTGTATGTATGTATCTATGTATATACGCATAGGTACGCGTGCGTGTATTCACGTATTCAAAATTGCCAATATACATTAGAATTTCTAAAACATCAATTTTATCTGATCAATAATCTAAGTCGTTGATGATCTTTTTTTATGTTTTATCCTCTGTATGTTTGAAAATTTTACAAAATATAATAACCAATAAATAACCATCGCATTAATTAATCGATGTATGTTTCAAACTTCTTTCAATGCATTTGTTCTATTAATTAATATAGCCACATATAATAAATGAATTTTAGTTCCTACGTTGCTGTGTGTGCGGATGTAATTCTGTTGCATTTCATCTTTTCTAGAGTATCTATTTTCCGTATCATTCTACTTTACTTGTAACTGTTTTTGTCTACCTTTTAAATTGTGGCTTAATCTATAATATATTCAAATCGTAATTTCATATCGCAAAGGGAAATTTACATATGCGTATATGTGTGTACGAATGGCGGCTTGTATAGGTGCGTGTTAAAATTAGCTACAGTATTTCAATGTATTCTTTGGAGTTAATGACGTAACATTTAGCGATGGAGGGACTCAATACTGAGAAAAGAGTTTTATTTAAGTGGCAGTGCAATTTGACTTTCTATAAATGTATATATATGTTGGGGGGGCGTGCGCGATTGTGTGTGTGTGTGTGTATATATATATGTACATAGACACACGCACACAAACACACACACTCGCGCACGCGCACACATACATGTACGTTAATATATGTGGTCTGATCAACAAGTAACCGGACTTTTGCCATAGTAACGAAGCTAAAGCATGCAGAGTGACCTTAAACTCGTCGCAATGACTATGACAGAGGAAGTTGAGCAGAGAATCTGCATCAAATTTTGCCAAAAGCTTAGCGATACCTGCTTAGAGGCCTATGCAAAGTTTTCAAAATGTTTTCACCGTTCTTGTCGCAATCAGAGACAACTTGTGAAACTGAAACCCGAGTGTCTTTTTGGTCAGCTGAAAGCAGTTTCGGCACAGACTCGGCAGACATGCGTCTCATACCCAAATATTCAGTGATGATGGACTGAACTGAACCATAACTAATCTGCACATCCTCTGATACCTCACGGATGGCGATTCGATGATTTGCCCACCACAGCTGCACGCACATCTGTGGTGTTTTTCTCAGTTCTGCTGATTGCAGGTCTCCCAGAACGTTCATCAAAATCGACATTTTTTCGGCCATCTTGGAAACGTCTGAAACACTCATAGACTTGAGTGCGGCGCATACACTCCTCTCCATACACTTCCTGCAATTCTGCGTAGGCCTCTGCCAGGTATAGTCGGGAAAGCTTTCTTTGCCATGGTCAATGCGACGATCACATGCTACCCATGTTCCTTCCAAGTACAACTTCCGTTGTAAACAGCGGAAGTGAGCAAGAGCGTTGAATCTCAGGTCACATGCAGAGCAGCGTTCAAGATAAATGTGTCAAGCAGTTTTAGTCTACGTGCTGTAGCTTCGTTGCTATGTCATCAGTCCGGATACTTATTGATCAGACCTAGTATATATATATATATATATATATATGTATGTATG
>NC_068983.1:34169839-34171274 GCF_001194135.2 Octopus bimaculoides | reverse complement strand
AGAGAGAGAAAGAGAGAGAGAGAGAGAGAGAGAAAGAGAGAGAGAGAGACAAAGAGAGAGAGAGAGACAAAGAGAGAGAGAGAGACAAAGAGAGAGATACATTCATACGTACATATGTACATACATACATACATACATAAGAATAAAGGCATACATGCACGCACACACACATTTATGTGTGTATGTGTGTGTATGTACTTTGTTGAGTATATAGGGTGGGAAAATTTTACCTGTAAACATGTAATAAAAACACATACACAAGCCTGATAATCTTTATTTTTCTTCCTACTTCAACACTCTTTTATATTTCCTGATTTAAGCCTTACGTTTAGTTTAGTAAAAAATCTTTTACCATTTTGAGGTCAATCTAATTGATATAAACTGCTATTTTGTATAGCAGTCTATAGTGTTTGCCCTCTATTCTCAAGTCTACTATGAAATTCAGCCTTCGATGTACATAAAAACTAATGGGTTGTATGACAAATTCGTTTCGTTCTTTTGTTTTTCTCTGTTTATTTAAATCCTTATTTTTCACGAAGTTTTTTTTTACAAATGAATCAAAAATATTTTCCCATCCACCTTTAACGAACTCTAACCAACATACACAAGATACTCCATCGGAAACTAGCTCGTATTTCAAACCAGCTAATTTTCCTGTGTAGATGTAGAGAACGCTAAGACTACCTGACTTTTATGTAATGACATCAGTGGACTCATACAAAGCTCGAAGAGTAGCGGAAGAAAACATCAATAAAAAACAAAATCAGAGAGAGGTTATATTCATTATTTAGAAAAGTCGTTTCCTTTTGGATATAATCAGTCCATTAGCAGGAAAGACAACATCGTAGAAGTAGAATTTCATCCACTTCACAGAATCGATGAAGGATCAATCCAAATGGTGAGTCTAGATGGGATAAATCTGTTCACCAAAGTCCCAATTCATGAAGCACTATCGGTGACTCAAGAAAAACAGGTGACAAACACCTATCTAAAAGAACGCACTAGTATACCAATAAGAAACCTTATGGAAATGGTGACCTTCTGTGTAGAAACCAGCTACTTCAGAATGGACACTGATATATATCGACAATAAGAGGGTTTAGCTATGGGTTCGCCATTATCACCGATAATAGCCAATGTATACATGGAATACTTTGAGAATTTGCCTTTAGGATCAACACGACTAGAACCAACCCTATGGCTGCGATATGTTAATGACACCTTTATACTCTGATGAACCTTTATACTCTGATGAACCGTTATACGTTGGCCCCACTAAGAAGATGTCTAAGTAGTGTTAGAACATGTGAACTCAATAAAGCCATCCATACAATTCACAATGGAAAAGGAAAAAGACAATCAGCTAACATTCCTGGACGTATTAATAACACGCATCAAGTATGGATCCAGGACATCCGTATACCGCAAGCCAATC
>NC_068983.1:34166714-34169161 GCF_001194135.2 Octopus bimaculoides | reverse complement strand
CATCGCAAAACTGTGACACGAGGAGATATTGATAAATCGGGTATAGCTAATCATATATGGAAAAACGGAGACCACTTCCTTCTGTGGTATGTAGTTAAAATTATAGACAGAGAAGACCATTGGAAAATACGAAAACTAATAGAAGCAGCACATAAGGTATGACATAATAACCTCCTAAGCAGACTGAATACAGATATGTGTAGCATGTGGGAACCAGTATTAAGGAAGGATAGGAAAATATTAGATTTATAAGCCCTAAAATTCACGAGCATATGGCGTAAAGGTTAAGAGCGCGGGATACTAACCCCAAGATTCTGAGGCAGTGACAATACGAGTAACAAGATTTCAGGCAGGGACAATACGAATAACATCGAAAAATACCTGAGGTATGAGAACCCAAGTTCGAAATTTCCTCAGGACATCTGAAGAAGGCTGGAGAGTATATCAGCCGAAACGTTGTGTTAACAACAAAAAAGATGAGGACAAATATCTGTCAAATGTAAATAAAGTAAATAATGTACATAATTACTCATCTCTCTTAGAACTGTATTAACAATGGAAACAACGAACGAAATTATCTGATAACCCAATAACTGAAATACAATGGTAGACTACTGATGTTTTATATAATTTCACCGTGCACAGAAGATACGGTATTAACTTGAAGATAGTTTCGATCGTATTTATTTTCAAATCAACCACCACTTACTGACTGAACGGTGTGAAAATATATTTAAATCTTTTATCATGAAGCACATTATGAAATAGGTATACAGATTAGAACATTTGACACATTTTTGGCAGCTGGTTCAATTAAATAAACTATGTGCGTATTAGCAGCGTATTCATTAATGTTTGTATAAATATTATGGCCGTTTACGTGTGTCCAATGTGGCTAATTAAATTTAATTAGTTTTACATATGCAGTTTCAGATTAAATTCCTATGTTTATATTATGTAACAGACTTTAACGTGAGTAACCAACTCTGTTAACGAATCGGCAATATATGAATATGTGTGCATATCTATCTATCTATCTATCTATCTATCTATCTATGTATCTATCGATCTATCTATCTATCTATCTATCTACTTCTTTCTAACTAATTATGTATTGTGTGTGTGTATGTGTGTGTGTGAGTGTACGCTTGTATGTATTGTGATGTTCCATTCCACACACATGCATACACAAACACGCAGTAATGGTTCATCGTCGTTCGACAATTAGTATTCATTCGTTCAATAAACTGAATAACCTGTTAGTAAATTGACCTGTAACTGGCTGACATTTGAAGACACATGTAATCTGTGCGTAATTTTCATGCATAATTAGCAAGCAGATCTCCTGTCAATGGTTTTAGCCTACGGGCTCCACACATCTTTCGTTTGGATTAACAAATTCTCATAAGCTCGTTCTTTTTTCCTTTCCCAATCAATTCTGATATGCCCAGGCTTATGTTTTGTCCCCAACTCTATTCCACTTATACATCATTGACTTACTCGCTCCATATCCAACAACAGCCATCCATTTGCAAATGATACGACCCTTGTTTCCTCTCTAACGCTCCCTAACTATTCATAATCCTCCACAGTAGAAATGCTACAAGCCAAATATTCATTGATTCCATTTACATACGTCTTGAAGGTATCTAATTTAATGAAGCCATGCCAACCTAGGCACTTAGCTAAAATTTCTTATGCGCGACTCATCTAATAAAATGAATCACCGTACCATATCGCATCCAAACGAGAGAAACACTTAACAAGAGCCATTATAGTTACTCCAAATTCTGGAGGATTTGTTTTGGTGACTGCATATATTTAACATAGCATATCTCTTTAGAGCCAAATGATATTTCAACGCCCAACATGCTGACATTCTAGAAAGTTCAAGAGAAGACTACAATAGAGTATTGTTCTCACTATCGGGAAATCTAACGCCAGATGTGGAGATGAGCACGCATCTTCACTAACTGATAATCTCCAACATCTAGCTCACAACGGTGATGTCACCAATCTATGTTTCTTGTGACGGTAGTATAATAAAATCTATTCCATAGAGTTGTTTGGTTACTTAGCTCCAAGAAACAGGCACCTCTGTCTCATACATCAACCCACCTCTCCGTAAATTTAGTGTAACCACACACTCTTTCACGACACCAAACTGTATACCTATTGAATCATTCCCATAATGCCGGCTGTCAAGTTTCCCTTCCCTACTCCTGTTGCCTTGCAGATCAACATTTACAAGAGTGTAAATGGAGCATTAAAGTAATCAATCTCACAAATATCGAAGGCATCGCGACGGTCATGTGCACCTATACACTTTCAAATATATATGTGTATACACACATACACGTATGCATGTATGTCTGTATGCATGCAGGTATGCATGTATGTATGCATGTATATATATATATAAATATATATATATATATATATATATA
>NC_068983.1:34162305-34166060 GCF_001194135.2 Octopus bimaculoides | reverse complement strand
TATATATTTATGATTATAAATTTTTTACCGTAGAAGGTTTTTTTCATACTGAGCTACCCGGCAGAATTGTTAATTATTAATTTTATTACTAATTGATTATTCCCTGCCCTGCATATCTATATATATATATATATATATATATATATATATATTTATATATTTATATATGACAGGCTTCTTTCAGTTTCCGTCTACCAAATCCAATCTCAAGGACACTTGCCCGAGGTGTCAAGCAGTGGGACTGAACCCGGAACTACACAGCCACGCATGCGCCTATATATATACATGCATAATGCATATATAGTTTACTACTCTGTCAAAGTAGTTTGAACGAAATATACTCCGCCAACTCAAAGATAAATATCATTTAACGTACACATTATCAATACGAGAACTACTGATAGTTTCTTATCATTCAGGTACATGGTTAGGTAGAGTTTTACGTTCTGTGTGTCTCGGGGACACAAATATACTTATTACTCCAGTCACAAAATGTGCACTTTTAAATTACACACACCCACACACACGTAAAGAGAAAGAAATAGAGAGGGGTAGTGAGGTGAGGCTGTATGGTAAGAAGCTCGTTCCCAACCATATGATTCTGGGTTCAGTCCAACTGCGTGGCACCTTTCGCAAGTGTCTTCTACTACAGCTTCGGTCTGACCAAAGACTTGTGAGTGGATTTGGGTAGACAGAAACTAAAAGAACCTGGTCTCTCTCTGTGTCTATCTCTCTCTCTCTCTCTCGCGCGCGCTCTCTGTCACTCTCTCGCGCGCGCTCTCTGTCACTCTCTCGCTCTTTCTCTCTCTCTCTCTCTGTATATATATATATATATATATATATATATATATATATATCAGGGTCAATATGGTAAGCCCTGGGTTCAATTTGTTTGTATAAGACCCGTCAGGGCGCTGGCCCACCATAGCTGCAGTCAGATGGTTGAAACATATGTAAGAAAAAGGATGAAAATATATACACCCATGTTTCCAGCTGCAAACTATCACACACTTATATTTAGCATTATATATGCATTACGTGTGTGATTATAAATATACACCCATACACACACACACCCGTACGCACACACGTAATCTCACACACACACATACACACACACACACACACACGCACACACATACATGCACACTTGCACTCACTCACGTATATAATTAGATATTTATTTCAGTCCGTAAGTTCATTATATTCCCGTTTCGCTTCCTCGTCACTGCGTTTATATATCATTGCATGTACGTGTATGTATTTGTGTGTGTGTGCTGGCATATGTGTTTCTGTTCTTTTATATTCATTGATGTTTTGCTTATCATGGATATAAAGGTTTGGACTTTATCACTTCATTAGTTTCTGCAGTGCAAAGATAATACTCGGACATTTAATCAAGAGAAAAATCTGAAGCAAAAGCACCAGCACTCGTAGGTTAGTTAGTTAGCTATATTAGATAACGAAGTTTTGTTGTGGAAATCTTAGCAGCCGTATAATTGAATTCCGGACAACAATATAAATATAAAACATGCTAACTATAGACATTCTTTTTGAACAACATTTATATATGTTCCAGCATATCTGACGGGATTATGCATGAGAATTGCGTAGTGTTTGTGAAAGAGTATAAATGTATCGTCTGTAAGTGTTTACGTCACATTATTGACTTAAACTAATGACTTTATCAAAGTTATATACCTTGCAATAATAATATGCGTTCGTTATAGTAGTTTTAGAATATAAATTGAAATAGAAGAATCAATTAATAGACGTGAATTAATATTATGGAAAAATGGATAAATTTAAATGTATCAAATACCTTATATTTTGATGCCGTTGAGCAGGAAGATATATGCTTCGTTTTCTTCTTTTCCATAATTTTTCGTAGATGTTTGAACTCGCTTTCCCAAAGTGATTCTAGAAAGAGTTGCAATTCCTTCCCAACATTAGTATCTCATTGGTGGACTCACAAAACCTAGTCGAGTTGAGTTTTATATATATATATATATATATATCCCAAAGACTCTCTGTGATATCTTTTTCGGGCTTTCGGGTAGCGAGCTCAAAATGTCTTCAATTTCAAATACTTGCCTTTCGTCGTCACACGAGATCATATATACATATATACAGTGCTGGGGCTGAAATTGTTCATGACTACAAGTCTGCTTTTATCATGTCTCAGAAGAAACGTGTTCGCCTGGTCTCTCACAGATGCACTAGTACGATGTGTAGGCCGAATGTACAATATTCTTTTCTACACTAGGAACAAGGCCCGAAATTTTGGGGAGGAGGCCAGTCAATTAGATCGACCCTAGTACGCTACTGGCACTTAATTTATCGATCCCGAAAGGATGAAAGACAAAGTCGACCTCGGCAGAATTTGAACTAAGAACGTAAAGACAGACGAAATATCACTAAGCATTTAGCTCACCGTGCTAACGTTTCTTATTTCTTTATTGCCCACAAGGGGCTTAAACATAGAGGGGAAAAACAAGAACAGACAAAGAGTTTAAGTCGATTGCATCAACCCCAGTGCGTAATTGCTACGTAATTTATCCACCCCGAAAGGATGAAAGGCAAAGTCGACCACGGCGGAATTTGAACTCAGAACGTAACGACAGACGAAATACCGCGAAGCATTTCGCCTAGCGTGCTAACGTTTCTGCCAGCTCGCCGCGTTCCCGAATGTACAATATTGGGATGAAACCAGCACTGTGTACCAACCATTCATATCTTTATTGGGAAAGACATTGCTAAGATTTCAGAGACGGACAACGAGTGCAGGAGATGACAATTTCGTGAGTGCAGAAGCTTCCGATAGCTTATTCCTTGATTAAGAGGTAAACTACCGCGTTGTTAAATACATATTAGTATTACATATAAAGCATCAGAAGTGAAAGTATTAGATGACAGGATGAATGAACCTTACATACTCACTATTGCTAAATCCAGTCAACTAACATCAACAATGTAGTTTTTCATACGTGATCTAGTTATTCTCCTATCTGTCTCTTTCGTCTTCATCTGTCTTATATCTCCATATTCATCATGAAAGGTGTGGTATTGTAAATGACCATTAAAGTTAATACATAACCGTCGGATAGACTTAGGTAAGCATAGATAGGTAAGCATAAATAGATATATAGATAGATAGGAAGATAGATAGATAGATAGATAGATAGATAGATAGATAGATAGATAGATAGATAGATAGATAGGTAGACAAGCAGACAGACAGACAGGTATCTTTAATAGTGAAGGAAGATAGGAAAATACCAAGGACAGTTGAAAGACCTCTGCATTTGCTGGCGAGAAACTGGAATGAAATGACATGGTTTCCTGCAGTACCATGTATCATGTATTGTATAACACTCTCAATATACCCTATTGATCAAAGACACTGATCAATTCTAGCAATGTTATGAACTGTGAAAATGACACCCAAAGGCTCGGGGTTGATGACCTATTGATTAAAGGATCATACATTCTACCCGACAGGTTTTCAAATAGTTTCCGTCAAATCTAATTTATTCAAAGGGACGTTACTTTATTACACCGGGCCCATACACAAGATACGACATATTCGTATCGAAACTGGAAATGCATGATAACAAATTGCATACATGCATACGTAAATATATACATACATACATATATATATATATGAACATATATGTATATATACGTAAATACAAATATATAAGCACATACATTTGTACGTGAATATATATATATATATATATATATATATA
>NC_068983.1:34158015-34160741 GCF_001194135.2 Octopus bimaculoides | reverse complement strand
ATATATATATATATATATATATATATATATATACATAGAAAACAACTGGAAGAGATACCTGGAAGACTGTTTCATTCTTTGGCATGAAAATATAGAGAAACTAAATGAATTCCAAGCACTTATAAATAGACTCGACATAAACATTCAATTCACGAGAGATTATACCCAGCAACAACTTCCCTTCCTCGACATCATCGTTAAGAAATCTAACAACATAGTAGAAACAGATATATACTATAAGCCTACGGACTCCAAGCAATATCTACCGTTTAACCCATGCCACTCCAGAGGCACACGACAACGTGAACTACAAGATACATTCATCACCAGGAACTACCCACCTTCACTAATTGACATATGCTATCAACGTGCCCTCAACTCAACATCCAGGAACTCAGACATCCTAAATTAAAGAAGATTTACAACCAAAAGCCCTACCATACATCACACACAACCCTCTCAACAATGAAGCCTTCGACACTATCCTACAACACATTCCCCTGCTAAAAAAGGACCACAGAATGAACTTAATCCTCCGAACACACACCATCACAAAAAGCAAGAGACAACCCAAATCTATGAAAAGTCTCCGAACACAAGCCCGAATACCCTCAATAACAACATAGAAGCCGTCGGTAAAAAAAATGCGGACGACCCAACTGTAGGATATGCGTCAATTTAATTGAAGGATCAAAGTTCTCCTTCAAACAGGCACAACGATTCACAGTGAAAAGCAACTTCACATGTGCTTCGGAGAACCTGATATACGCACTAACCTGCTATGGATGTCAAGAGTAATACATAGGCCATACAACAAACAGTTTACGTAAAAGGATGGCTCTGCACAGATCCCAGATCAAAATTACCCAAAACAGAAAAATAACATTCAGCCAACACAGACATTTGCGCCAATAACAAAAATCCACGCTTCAGAATTTTTCTCCTCAACCAATTCAGGGACGATACAACCTGTAGCCAATGAATTAGTAAAGAGACTCACTTTATTACAAAATACAGATCCCTCTTGAACGCGTCTACAACAAACGACAAATCCACCGCGGCCTTAGAATAAAACAAACACACACGCAAATATCAAACATGATACACTCAAGAGATTCCCAAGAATTCATTAAGAAACAGTCCCAGTCACTGCTATAATCCGTTACGAGCCACTTTTAGGTTACTAGACCATTTAACACCTTACTACTACTCTCAACTACCTCTTTCCTAACTTTACCACTATTGCTGTTTAGAATAACACGCAAATTTTAGAAACAAAACATTCAAAAGACATGTGCCAGGAATTTAATCACTACTACCATCCAATATTCAGTATATTTCACCATTTAACATACTACTATCATGGCACTACAGCATTCTTCTTCTTCTTCTTCTTCTTCTTCTTCTTCTTCCCTACGAAAAATTCACAACGACTTCGAATCCACAAGAGTAAACAAGAGAGACAGAAACAAGCAGTAGCAAGGAAGAATTGTATGTTGAGCCCTATTTAAGTCAGGCCGAACTTTTACCATAAAATATGACTTCACCTGTGCTTCAAAGAACTTAATCTATGTTCTCAAATGTGGAGGTTGTGGTGGAGACTACATTGGTCAAACAAGCTTAACTTTGAGGGATAGACTTACGTTGCACAGACAACAAATCCGGGAACCCACCACTAGGAAAATTCCCGGTAGCCAGCACCTAAACCAATGCTCCGTAGACAAAAAACCTAAATACCAATTCTTCTCTCTCTATCAATGCACTGGAAACACATCAGCCCAATTCCGTTTAAAAAAGGAAAACATCCTGATTAAAAACTATAAACCACGACTTAATATCAATTAGAGAGAAGAAAAAGCAGTATAAAAAAGAGAAAAAGACTCAATTTCAACACAAAAAAAACAACAAAATTTTAGTAACAATCTTCCACCCGGGTTTCGAAACCGCAACTTTAAATCACCACACAAACACAAGATGCTGACATTACCCACCTCCAATCCAATGAAATTCCACAAACACCAGTTGCTGACGTCACCTAATTCCTGACCAATCAAAACCGACCTTCAGAGAATACAATGAAATGATCCTTTAAGAGAACCAACCAACGGACCGACCTATAACCGTATCCACAAGGAAACCAATCAAGCAGAACGACAAGTTTGACCAAGGAAGAAAAACGCCATCAATTTTTCAACGAATCAATAATCAGATCCCCACGCAGAAAAAAATTTATAAATACAACTGATCCCTAAACATACCATTACAAGCGAAAGCGTATATTTAAAGAAAATATAAGAAACATCTAAACCAAATTCCCTTTTATTACTATTTTAATTCTCACACTTGTTTCTTTTTTTTTTTTCCAGTATGACTTGTCGACCATCACTGAAATTAATGAACCTTGTACATTCTAACAAATTGATACACAATTTTAATTTCAAACTTACACCTGCTGTATTGAACATAATAATTTATCAACATTGAGACATTTTGATTTGGCCACATTGGAAATTTTTAACGATGTTTTCTAATGTTAAACTTTTACCATTGATAAACAGTAATTATTGTTGAAACTAGTTTGGTATATATGTAAATAAATGTATTTTAAACATTTATGAGCCTTTGAAAATTAAGTGCATTTTCAACAGCACATTTTCCTATATATTTTTCCTGCGTGAAAACACCAGTCCCTCGTATATATATATATATACATATATATATATATA
>NC_068983.1:34156726-34157873 GCF_001194135.2 Octopus bimaculoides | reverse complement strand
AGAGAGAGAGAGAGAGGGAGAGAGAGAGAAAGTCATCAGAATTATAGGGAAAAAATCTTTTTATTCCTTCATTTTTATTAGCACTTTCGTTCGTATGTCGAACACATTCGCAAAATTTCTTTTGACAAGTTCTAGAAAGGAACAAAAGCACTAATGATAATGAAGAAATAAAAAGATTTTTTTTTCCAAATTCTGACGACTTTTTTCTCAATAGTCAATTTCTGTACACAACACCTAACACGTTACACATACATATTTGTGTGTGTGTGTGTGTGTGTGTTTGTGTATAGATAGATAGATAGATAGATAGATAGATAGATAGATAGATAGATAGATATGATACAAGTAAATACACACACATATAATCGTAAAGTTTATTTAAATCTGAAATTATACACTCAAATTCTTTATTAATTATTATAATTCGAATATTTAATATTTAGTAGACATGCCTTTTGCATTTCTCAATGCAAAGGCCCTGGATACTGGTTTACAAATATACGAAGCCCAATATACCTATCATGACTACCCGTCTGATAAGAGTACACCAGGCACATGCAATACAACCATATATGTGCGCAACATAGCGGGACCCGGTTAGATTCAGGTCGAGTAACCTATCCCACTCAGAAGGACCCTGAATAACATTTATTTTAGAGGAATAAGGTTTGTGTTAGGTTTTCAGAGGAATCCCCAATGAATTCCTCTGAACACATGGCTATTATAGTCTCCCACCACTGCTTGTGATCAGAGATTCACATATCGTCAACTACTAAGGGACATGCTCAGCTGGTTAACGTCAAGCAACTGAGAAGCAAGTTTGTGGTATTGTTCAGAATATTTATTGTAACCTATCTTTTACTACAAAAAAAAAAAACCCTGTACATGATAACACTTCCAATCAGTGAAGATCAGAAGCAATGAGAGCCACTGTCTTATACTGCATTAACGCATTCATTGTTATTATTATTGTTACTGTTATTGTTGTTGCTATTATTATTATTACTATTATTATTATTATTATTATTATTATTATTATTATTATTATTATGACTCTCATCATCATCATCATCATTGCGTTTTACTAGCGAATAGCTACAAATTTTTATTGAAAATAATCTACCCTTTCGTGTATATATATATATAT
>NC_068983.1:34148479-34156570 GCF_001194135.2 Octopus bimaculoides | reverse complement strand
ATATATATATATATATACATAGCTATTTTGTGTTTCAGAAACATCTCTAGAGAGATATTGTAAACCAGTTAGTGTAGCGGAAATATTTATCAGTAGAGCACATATGTCAGATATTTCAGAAATTGATATTCTAGAGGTTGAAAATGACGAAAAATAACAGCAGCCATAACCATCACTAGCAAACGAGTATAGCCTGGTAGTATATTGTGTAGATAGGTTATCGGAAATTGAGGAACAATAATGGAATTGTTGTAACAGATGTTTGGTGGAGGTTTCAGCTTAAGGCAAATATGATACGACCAGATGCTCAAGAACCTAATACTAATAAAGAAGAATTGTATTAATTATGTGTAAGCAGTTGATGGAAAATTTAATTGCCTCCGAATAATTGCGTAGTGTCTGTTTCACTTTAATTACCAGAGAATATTTTTGTCTTTGAAGGCTTGTAGCCTCAGCAGGTAAGGTAATCAGCTTATGATCTTAAATTCGCCAGTTCAGTTCCTTGACCTCACAGTGCGTCGTGAGCTTCAGCAAAGCATTTCTTCTCAATTTGCTCTAGCCTAGTGCTGTTGCAACCATCTCAACTCTCTAACTTTTAAATCCTGGATGTTTTGCTGAGTCTAGTAGGGGTAGAAAGAATATTAGTTATCTATATCATCATCCTCTTGACTATTTTCCTGGGCTATATATAGATATTTTTTTACTACAGAGCATTGTAAAGCGTAATGCAATACTAATTTAGGTTGATTGATTATAACAGATTTTATTTTAGTTGGGATAATGATGGTTCTCATAATGGTTTTTAGATCCCAGATCAGCCATGATCAGACAAACTTTTATTCAATTTGTTTCAGTCTTGACCATATTGTCTTTTCCATATGTATGGCGAAGACAATATCATTCAACCCAACTTGTTTTTACAGTCAGTAAGTATATTTATCGATTGCTTGGCTTCTATTTCTAGCAGAGAGGTGGATTCCCATGTTGCTTCACACTGACCATAGGGTTAAAAAACGAATTAAGGAAGGACTGTCTTTATTGTAGCGTGCGCAAGCACACACACACACGCACACACACACACACACACACGCACACGCACACGCACACACACACACACACACACACACACACACACACACACACACACACACCGGCACAAGCCCTTTATTTCTACGGTATTATTCATATCTACTTCGTGTTCAGCAATTAAAAACAATTTATTAGATGTTCTCTGGGAGTTTCTAATATATATATCTAATATATACCTAATATATATCTTAGAAGAAAAAAGCAATTAATAAACAAGGAATTAGGGAATGTTTCATCTCAGAATGTGTACATAAGAGTAGAATCGATAATGTGTATTGTGAAATTAATTCTAATGATATTTTTCCGGGACTAGATTTTTTTTCTTTAAGCAAAAGTAATTTCGACTCTGATAATAAAGTCAAGTTAAAACCTAGGTTTAATATTAATTATGATAATAATAATCCAACCGTAAAACATAGTATTGGGAGGACTAATAAAAATTCTTTTAAATATGAGAACCAAATTCAAGTGAATAAATTCCTGTGAAATTGTAAAAATAAAATTATCCTTTAAAATATCAGTGTTTAAGTGAAAATATAGTCTTAATTATAATTGTATTTCATATATTATATAATAAGCGTAAAATTTCAAAAAAGGTAATTTCTTTAATAAATGGATAACTAATTGTCGTGACGTAAAATCTTACTTTCTAATTGTAATAACGTAGAATTCTTATGCTTACTTTTAATTATTTCGTTATCCACTGACATGAGAGCTCAGCCACTTGCACGTTAATTTCACGAGCAGGCTGTTCCGTTGATCGGATCAACTGGAACCCTCGTCGTCGTAAGCGACGGAGTGCTAACAACATATCCACTGACATCAACAAGAGTTATATACAAAACTGCTTTTCTTTGATTATGTTTCTTCTTCACTTTCTTTTTAGATTAGATTAGACTCGGAATGTTTGAGAGGAACACATTGAGCCAATTTTCTAACTTTTCCGACGGCAGGCAGGTGTCAATGAATGGTTCTCTGCTAGTTCCTCAACAGTTACGATGGATTTTTGCTAGGCCAGTCTTTGCAGGACGTCCTCGTCGAGCCCTGCAGATCTTCCGGTACGAGGCTCGTCTTCTAGATTGAAGTTTCTAGATCAGAATTTCTGGAACCACCGTTGACACTGGCTTACGCTTATTGTCCGAACCTCATATTCAGTATGAATATTCTTCACACTTTCCATTGCGTTGTAGCCTTTATTCAACTCATAAAGCAAAATATTCTGAATATTCTACTTTGTCACTTCCATTTGCAAAAATAACTGTTAAAATAGAACTGCACTCCTGAAAATATGCACTAAGAATTAGTACAAAAACAAGGTAAAATTACTACCTGGTTTTATAGCAAGTTGATTCAGGGAGTTTGTCCCGTCCCTCTCCGACTTTTAGTTCAGGTAATTGAAATAACCGCATTATTTATGGGATGACCCAATATATATTGACACAACAGAAACTATTGTCGGCTTTGTACGATGAATTCTACAATTAAAGATGTGATTTATTCTGTCCGTATTTTTGTTATACATATATCTATACCTCTATGCGCGCGCGCGTATGTGTGTGCGTACATGTGTATGTGTGTGCGTACATGTGTGCGTGTATATATATATATATATATATATATATATATATATATATATATAGAGAGAGAGAGAGAGAGAGAGAGAGAGAGAGAAAGTGTGAGAGAGAGAGAGAGTGAGAGAGAGATAAAGATTGATAGACGTGTGTGTGTTTGTGTGTGTATGTGTGTGTGTGTTCACATGTATCCACTGATATACAATTATAAAGGTATTTATGAACATCATAGTGGCTTCTGCACCTCTTTGTGCATATTCCGCACAGGGAAGCTAAAATAGGTTACCTTTTAATGGATCCTGGGAATTCCTTCGAAAATCTGCAAGTAAATTATCATCACCACCATCTAATTCATATATGCATATGTATTGCACAATCTTATAATTACCAATGCAAGCTACATCTTTTTTACATTAAGAAGGAAGAAATATTTTATTTTTCAGAGCCAATTAATTATAGAATGAAGTAAGAGCAGTGTCAGCGATGCCACATCGATTTCTCATAAAACATGTTTCGGCTCGTACACGCCATTAATTTTCTTGCGGAAGGCACTAGCAAGTTTTGCCTAGAAAATTCAAACTAATATTTGATTTCATCTATATGTGAGCAATAATTGGTGTAAATATCTTGCTTTTTGAGTGATCAAAGTGGATTCGAAATAAAAAGAGTGCATGTGCCTTGTGCCTGGAATTATTTGGAAAATACAAATTAATATTTTATCCCCACGTATGTGATAATTGGAGTGAAAACTATAAATTTTGCATGATCAAAGTCGATATAAAATTAAGTCGCGTATAAGGAAATTAACTAGTATATGGTGATCTTGTTCCGGAGTATAAAATTTAAATCATGAGAAAGAGTGCATCATATATTGATTGGTGATAGAAAATGAAGGAACAGAAGTTGAATTACGAAAGGTTTCGTAGAGCAGTTTAAGCTAGATAATTAATTAAAGATTATATGAAAGACTGGCTAGATCTACTAGTTCAATGAAAAATATGTGGTGAATAAATTGGTAAATTGTGGAGAAGTAAGTAATGAAGAATTTTGCAAAAGCAATTTAGTAACACTAAACTGAATGAAGGAAAATGATTGATAGAAATTTACGATGAATATTTTTTTTTTTTGTTTCGATCATAGATCAGGTGGGCCATCACCTTGAAAAGTTTTAGTCTTTAATAATGATTCCAGCACCTATTTTCGATACGGTACTTGTCTCACTCATCACAATTTCTCGAACTTCTATGTTCGACAGACTGTGATAAATAAACAGTGAGCATCGTTTTTCAAATACTGTCAACTTAGCGACGGTGCACACTCGACAAGCCTTTGCATAGTTTTCAATTTCCATCCACCATTTTCACTTCCATGGCTTCGTGGTAACAATAGTTAACTTGAGTATAAATGACGTGCTCTGAGACGGAACTCAAAACCACTTTCTTTCAAATCAAACCTTTTAATCACATACATCTGAGTGCTCTACAATCCATTTTCAAATATATGAAAATCTTAACGAATATTGAATGACCACCTTTGATTACAATACTGTAGTACTAAAGGTGATGTAGGGCGAAACAACAGCAGAAAATAATGACTGAATAATGAAGCTGTTTGCTCTATGTCTAAGCAAATGAGTTGATGGTCATCAGTGGAACGTTTGATCATAGGTCTTCTTGTTTATGGCAGGTCTGGAGCTAAAGTTTTACAAGTGAATAATTGAAAACTGGTGTTCAACGTTTTGGAGGAAGCAAATGAAGATCATTGTTGCGAATAGAGTCTGAAATATGTAATTGAAGGAAACTAAAAGAGAAATTGTCGGTTTCCATAGTTACCGAGCAATATCAAAGGTGATTTGAAATACGATACAATTCCCTGGCGATATATGGAATGACTAGCTTATTTGTAGTCTTATTTTTGCTGTTCTTTACTAATAAAAATTTACAAAATAATGTATTATGTAGATTTGTCATAAAACACAAGAGATTTATCTAAAGGCTGTTGCATAACTGGTTTATTGTGTATCAGCTAAGATAACTAAATATTTTGAAGTGGTGTTTGGTGTTGAATGTGATACTTAAATAAATACCAAATCTTCATGGGCTGTAAATAGGGAGCGTCTAAAACCTGTGAGCTGATAGTTCGAATTTCATTAGAGAATCCTAGTCAAGTAAATAACACATTTGACTTCGGGCCGAAGTGTCAGTGACTCACAATAATGCCAGTATTTCTTACTACTACTTCTCACATACAGGCGCACACACTCACACACACACTCACTCAATCATTCACTCACACACACACACACATAGACTTTTCAGCCACACCTTCAGGTAAATGGCAAAATGTCAGGAGTTAAAGTTTACCACTATGAAGAGCTGGTATATTATTCCTAAGAGTTTTGCAGTCTAGCATTAATAAAAAATAATATTTTTCGCATTTATCACAAAAATCTTACACTAAGTAATTAGCATTCGTTGCTGTCTATAGTATAAACGGACGTGGTTTTCTTTCTTTTTTTTTTTTTTTTTTTTTTTTTTTTCATTTTTTTCATTCGCTTATCTGACTGCTTAATTCTAGACATGACGTCATTGATTATTTCATCATAAATAACGTATATAAACACCCGACATCAAGCCTAACCCCATACTAACTGACATATTGAAGAAATTAATAATGCCCTGTACGAGAAACATATAATTTTACTTATGAGTAAATGAAATAATCCTCGGATGAAGTAGCCGTGGCTTCTTTCTTAGTGGTCCGCGTTCGTGGTGTTCTATGTTGCTTGAATAGAGAATAAATGGCAGCAAGATATGGAGATTCAGTAAAAAAAAATATGGAAGTATTAACTTCTTATGATCTAAGACGTTATGCGCATCGCTTTGAAGAAAGCCCAGTACAACAAAAAAACACTACGGATTCTTACTAAGTTTTGGTAAAAATTCCAGGTCAAACGACAAAATATGCAGTTACGTCTATGCTATGTCGATATAATTTTAACACGTGGAGATTAAAAGAAGTATAGTTTTAAGAAAATGAATTAAAGTCGGTAGTTTGAGTGAAATAAGATGATACAAGCTCTGTAGTATGGCTCTCACTCAGTAAGTAATAAATATTAGAAATAATACATTTCTAAACCTCTCAAAGAGATTTATGCAGTAGTGATACGATGAAGTACTTGTAGGCTGTCAACTTAATGTGACAGTCCCCTGAAGGGAATAATACTACTGTTGGTTAGATCTAGGAAGCTGCACCGCTTCCTGTCGGCCTTGACATATTTTCTGTGTCTTTATGTTTACAAGGGAGAGACAAGCACCTCCACCCAGCTAAACCTGCATCCAGAGACATGTTTCTGGGTCTTTTCTCGTCATCAGTCTGGAGTAGCATACCTGCAAGTCGAAGATGCCTGTCAAGCTCTTGTGAACATATAATAATTCTAGAGAAATACATTCACTGATTTCAAATTTAGAAATAATACATTTCTAAATCTCTCAGAGAGATTTATGCAGTAGTGATACGATGAAGTAGTTGTATGTTCTCAACTTAATGTGACAGTCCCCTGAAGGAGGGAATAGTACTACTGTTGGTTAGACCTAGGAAGCTGCACCGCCTAAGGACACAGAAAAAGTGTCAAGGCCGACAGGAAGCGGTGCAGCTTCCTAGGTCTAACCAACAGCGGTATTATTCCCTTCAGGGGACTGTCACATTAAGTTGACAGCATACAACTACTTTAATAAATATTAATTTCGAATTTTGTCAGCTGGTCTGTTACTGTTTAAAAATATAGTTTACGTCAAAATTTACCTATAAAATGTTAACGTTCTTTCTACTTTTGGCAGAATACCAGCAGTTTTTCGAAGGAAATATAAAATCGAATACATCGAACTTAGTGTTCAACTAGTACTTGTTTATTGACTCCAAAAGAATGAAAAGTAAACTCGACTCTGCATCTTTCAGCTCAGAATATAAACAGCCGGACGAAGTTTCGTTAAGCGTTTTTGTTATCGTTTCGTTCATTTATGCAAATGTCCTTCTGATTTTGGAGATTTAAACCAAACAGGTTAAGATAGATTTAAATACGAGGAAAATGAATGCAAACAGTTTCTAAATGTTCTTCATATCTTTCCAAAGAAAACATATTCAGAAAGTCAAGGGGTATCATATCCAACACAGTTGCGGACTTAATTGAAAAGAGATTCATGTAAATTTTTCATTGAATTCCCAACTATATGTATTCGTAGATGTATTTATAAATATTGCTCTAAAACGTACTTCAGCTCCTACTTTCATTTAATTTCATGAACAACACCAGAAAACTGTGCTTGGCTGTATTTCTGATATCTTCTTTTTAAAAATATATACAGAATAGACAACATCAGAAGAATAACACGCAAACAAAAGAAAGGTCTTCCTTGATCTGATGTATGTCTTATATAAAGGTTGAGATATGCAGTTGATAAATTTAAGCCGAGGGAAAAGGTTATTAGAAAAAAAGGTGGTAGGTATAGTGGAAAAAAGATATATAGACGACGAAGGGGAAAACAGTTGTGGGAAGAGTAAGAAAAGAAAAATAGTGGAAAGAGTTAAAAGAAAATGGATTTGGAAAAGATGAAGATGATTGTATTGCTGTCCATGCTGCCATTGCAATTTCCACGACTACTACGGCTCTTTCAGCTACTGCGGATGATGATGTTCATGATGATGTTAGAGAGGGTAGAGAGGGGAAAGAAGAAGGAAGATAAGAGGCATGAAGACTAAAAAGAGGGAAAGACAAAGTAGTAGTAGTAGTAGTAGTAGTAGTAGTAGTAGTAGTAGTAGGAGGAGGAGGAGGAGGAGGAGGAGGAGTAGAAAAAGAAGAAAAAGTAAAGGAGAAAGAAGAGAAGGAAGAAGAAAATAATAATAATAATAATAATAATAATAATAATAATAATAATAAGAAGAAGAAGAAGAAGAAGAAGAAGAAGAAGAAGAAGAAGAAGAAGAAAGGAAAAAAGGAAGGAAAAGAAGTGGATAAGGCAAAACAGTTAAATATAACTAACTTCAAATGCTAGATCCACATATAGTATCAAAAATACATAGGCATCATATATCCATACAGGTAAAAACATAAACAGATATATATATATATATATATATATTTTTTTTTAAAGTTTCAGCTTAGAGCTGCGGCCATGCTGATGCACCACCGTGTTGCTACACTGATATTACAGGGAGCCTCTTACAATATGTGGTACTTGGTGAAGAATGGAGTTTGATTTAGCAACCCTCATTTGCACCTCCTCTCGATAGGAAGAGGTCCAGCTTTGATTTAAAAACTCCTACATCTACTTTGTGTAGATTCCTCAGGCTCTTTGGGAGAATATTAAAAAGCTGTGGGCCCCTGAATCCCAAGCTGTTGCAGTAACTGGTCCTGAAGCGCGATGGCATTGCT
>NC_068983.1:34145091-34146449 GCF_001194135.2 Octopus bimaculoides | reverse complement strand
TTCCTACTTCTCTCTCTCTCTTTCACCCTACGTCCTTTAATATTGTTTTCACTGTCTAATTTTTTCCTGACTTGGTTTATGTTTGCTACCTTGGAACACTCTGTTTAGTAGGTTAATCCATTATTCAGGAAGAGCTATTCTAAGAGCGCGTTCTACTTCATCTTCGAAACGCCTAGTTGAGAATAGAGGCAGCTGATGAAGGAAAAAATCCATAAGTGGCTCGTCTGTTTTCTTGTGTTCGTTCTGTAGTCATATATATATATATGAGCGAGTCAAAGAGAGAGAACGAGCAAGGTAGAGAGTATGTAAATTTAGCGTGTTCACTAACACATTATAACTGAATAGCTACTCTGCACACATACATGCATAAAGACAAACACACGCACACACACGTATTTATAGGGAACAGTTTCCTTTCGCATATATTATAACTGTTTCATTAAGTTTTTGTTTGTAATTTTATTTGGAGTTCTTTTAATTCGTTTCTAAATCTAAAAGTCCAGAATCCATCATCAATGTCTACATAATTATTTCTATCGCCAAATAACGTTAGAGCGTGTAGTTGCCCTTTTGCTACGGAAGATCACCATGGTTGGTGTAAAATTAGCGCTGGACTTTGAATTTTGACCTTTAGGTTTGTACATTACCAATCAGGTGTTGGTTTAAAAGTTTTGTATTCGGTGTATTCGGTATCTTCATGTTCATATTGTGCTGTGTTATCTGGATTACTTCCATTACTGTTCATTTATTTTTATTGGTAACTTTACATGCATTGTACACCAGATGTTTTTCTATATAGATTTGTTCCGTGTTTCATAAGGAAACGCATTGCAACTATATCTTGTAGTAATGGAAGCCGGTAGGAGATTGGCGTAATGATCAGTACAACAGTTGAAGCCAGCAAGTTTATAATATTTAGATTTGCAATAAAAAATTTACAGAGCTTTGGTTATTAATTGTCGCTGGCTGAATTGCTTTTAGTGTTTCTGTGGTATCCTATTAGTGTTCATTTATTTCAAGTATGGCATTTTCAGTTGTGTTTTTGTAATGTCTTTCATGATGTGTTCATCTGTTCTATAATTAGTAAAATTTGGTTCATATAACACCCCCCATATGAGTGGTTTAGTGTATTTGCATAGGTGTAGAGTCTGATGCATTTGTTGCGTTGATCTTCTTATTTACTTCTTCTATGACTTAATCTTTTAGTTTGTTAGAATGTTGCGATGTGAGTCATCCGTATGCTATGGAAACACGGTCTGGATTCCAGACAGTAATGATCAGATGTTTTGCTGTTGTTGTTATTGTCGATGATGGTGATGATATATATATATATATGTGTATATATATATTTATATGTA
>NC_068983.1:34141131-34144684 GCF_001194135.2 Octopus bimaculoides | reverse complement strand
ATATATGCTTGTGTATAAAATACACATAAAAACATTATATATGTAGCTCTTCTTGTATGTATACAATACCAACATACGAAGAAGCACATACTGTATACATTGCTAGTATTTCCATAAACCCCCGGTACTTCGTAGCACTATGTTCCACTATTTTACCCTGATAAGATTGATGGCTTGTAGAAATCCAAATGTCTTACTAATATCAATAAAATAAGGCAAACGCTGTACGGAATTTAAATAGAAACCCAACGTAGTGAAAACTGTCTTAGTTATTCTCTCGTATATCTGCTTTTCTACATTTTTTTCCAGTCATCAGCAGCATTGGATTTCTTAGTTTAAGACGTAATAACCTGCTACACGAATTCTTTTGTTCAATTCTAGTTTTAATCAAATCAATATTCAGCTCAATGTAGCAAGCGTTTAATGAACGTGCTAGAGAATTAGTTTTAATATTAAAGTTACTAGTTAAGGCGACGAGCTGGCAGAATCGTTAGTACGAGGGTCAAAATGATTAACGGCATGTCTTCCGTTTTTTACATTCTGGGTTCAAATTTCGCCGAGGTGAGTTTTGCCTCTTACTGTTTCGGAGTCGATACAATAAGTACCAGTTGAGGAATGGACTCGAAGTAATCGACTTATTTCACTCTTTCAAAATTGCTGGCCTTGTGACAAAATTTATGACTATTGTTAAATTTACTGGTTGTCTTGAATGTGATCGCTCCATAGGCATGCAATATTTAACTTTAAAATACACACGACAACGGCGTCATTTTCAAACTATTGTTAGCTCTTGTCCTTTAGCCCCAGATCATTACCGACTGAGCAGTCATATGATAAACAATGATTACCCCGCCACCTACCATCTCTATCTCACATATTTTATTTGTCAGTGTTCAAGTCAGTTATGGTGAGCGCGATGTTGCAGCTCGTCAAAGTATTCGCCATTAGTCAGTATTCGGACCGTCCAATTATGTCAGTCGAGATATGTCCTCATCCACCGTGACCTTGTGACATGTGGCCAACCAGCCCAAATAACAGAGAAGAGATCACTGTACACTGAAAAACACTTGGTACGCAGGATCGGGCTCAGAAAATCGAGCAGCATTACCAGTCTGAGCTGTTATCATATACTTCCATTTTAACTAAGTAGGGCAGGATCGCATAGCAATTTGCCAACTATATTCGGTAGGTCAAGCTGGTTGTTGCTACTGTTTGATCTGAACTCGGTTCTGACATGATAAACTATATCATCAAATTCATAACAATCATGACCATCACTGGTTTTCCATTCCAGTTGTAGTGTAATCTGTACTATATTTTGCTAACTGCATTTACTATTTGTATATTCAAAGAAAATCGGTTTGATTTGAGAGATTTAATTTTTTCTATTTCGTTGGTTTGTCACATTGCTGCAAGGTTTTTGATTACTAAGGACGGGAACAATATACATTTTGAACTGATTTTCTATATTATACATATGTAGAGCTTTATATATATATATATATATATATATAGTGTTCATCTATATTATTTACATTTGACGGCTATTTGTCTTCATCTTGTTTTTGTTTTTTTTGTTAACACAACAAATCGGCTGATATACTCCCCCCCACCCAGCCTTCCTCAAGTGTCTTGGGGAATTTTCGAACCTGGGTTAGAACTCTTAACCACTACGCCATATGCTCGCCAGCAATTATGGAGTGAATTTTAGGGTTTATAAATCTAATTTACTCCATAATTGCCCACGGTAATATGTCGTCGTGGTTGAGAGTGCGGGCTATTAGCCCCAAGATTCGAGTTCGATTCCACGGTGTGACCTGAATAATAATATTATTATTATTATTATTATTATTATTATTATTATTATTATTATTATTATTATTATTAAGACTGAGAACCTAGGTTCAAAATTTCCCCAAGACACCTAATGAAGGCTGGAGTGTATATGAGCCGAAAAGTTGTGTTAACAAACAAGGTGAGGAGACATATCCGTCAAATGTAAATAATGTACATAATTCCTCATCTCTTAAATATAGAACTGTAGTGTTCATCTAGTATTTATTTCAGTATGCAAGAAATTATACGGTCATGTTTACATTAATATGTATGCGCAGCATTATACGTTACAAACGTAAATTCATAGATTAATTTGATTAGAGAAAAGTAGCTGGTCAGATCCCCACAGCATCATGATTACATTAACTCTTCACCTCTTACATATTAACAAAGCGGCGAGCTAGCCGAAACGTTAGTACTGCAGGCGAAATGCTTAGCGGCATTTCGTCCGTCTTTACGTTCTGGGTTCAAATTCCGTCGAGATCAACTTTGCCCTTCATCCTTTCGGGATCGGTAAATCAGTTGCTTGCTGGGGGTCGATCTAATTGACTGGCCTTACTCCCCACCCCCAAATGTCGGGCTTTGTGCCTAGAGTAGAAAAAAAGTTGAAAAAAAAAATCTCTTACATATTAATGACAATTAATGCAAACTCGTACGTATAAGTTCTTGGACACCGAAGTAAACAACGCCGGACGAATATTGCGTAACGAAGGTAATCCGATGGACGTTAAATAGATACATAATCACTTCTCATACTTCCCGACTATACGCTTTATATATCGATATGTGTGTGTGTGTGTGTGTATGCTAATACCAATCAAAGAGACTTAGTTGTAAACATCACATTGCCGGAATACTATTCATCACTTCTGCGTTAACAAGTTAACCAATGAGTCTTTGTGAGGCCTCTTTACGCTTTTCAAGCATGCCACATGAAAACTTTGAAGGAGGAAACTAAATGAAACCGTTGGTAGCCTTGATAAACACAGAAAATATGAATGTATGTATGTACGTATATATATATATATATATGTGTGTGTGTGTGTGTGTGTGTGTGTGTGTGTGGGTGTGTGTGTGTGTGCGTGTGTGTGTGTGTGTGTATTGTATAAAAGGTATAAGTTATCCAAGCGGATACCCTATTATCTCTCAAATTTGTTTAGACAATGGCTATTCACAACGGTCCTTATATAGCACTTATATAGCACTCAAACTTAGATGATGGAATTTTAGATTAGTTATAATATGCTTGTGATGTATTTAAACTGCTAGATACAAATTCACTACAGTTACAGTGGAGAAAAATTCTCATATGGTAAAAATTGTAAACCACCACATCAATGTGTATATATATATATATATATATATATATATATCATTATATGTATTTATTTTCTCCTAATTAATAAATAACTCGGACAAAATAAATTGGTTAATAGATACCAGGGTACCAAAGATCACAATATAACTGTGGTGTAACTCCTGTTTATGAGGTAGAAACTCCTTGATATTTTGGGTACTTGAGTATATATAAATGCAATGAACTATAGTTCTCATATTCGGTTAAAATGTCTTACGTTTAAGCTGGTTCCCATGCATATCCCTGAAGAGAAGATTACATTTTTAACATCGCCGATTCCTATGGAAGGTATAATTTGTAATCTTCGAAACATATGTTGGAAATAAAAGTATGCAGTTAACATATGCGTTTTACTCCATT
>NC_068983.1:34137155-34140722 GCF_001194135.2 Octopus bimaculoides | reverse complement strand
TATATATATATATATATATGCATGCATGTCATATGTGTATCTATGTACGCATGCACACATACATTGAACCAACGTATTACTAGTATATAAATATAAATTTTCGATAAAATGCCGCGAGCTGGCAGAATCGTTAGCACGCCGCGCGAAATAGCGGTATTTCGTCTGTCTTTATGTTCTGAGTTCAAATTCCGTTGAGACCGACTTTACCTTTTATCTTTTCACGGTAGATAAGTTAAGTACCAGTTGCGTACTGGGGTCGATCTAATCGACTGGTCCCCTCACCATAAATTTCCGGCCTTGTAACTAGAGTAGAAAAATATATATACTATCGATCCAGTGATATGAAATGCGAAATCGTATCTCGTGCTATATTTGAACCTTTGACACTATAACGTAAATAGATGCAGTACAACACTCTACCGATTCAGTGATTCATATATGGAATACATTAACACTACGCTTCATCAATCATAGTCAAGATGATATTCATAATGTATACAATATGTTTAACTTGAGGCCAGAGGATATTCTTGAAGATGATTCCTTCATACAGAAAATGTCACAAGATAAAGTTGTTGTATGAAAGTCATACGAATATTTCGAAATATCACTTAATAAATTTCAGGATGCCATAGAAATGACACTTCTAAAATCATGATGAAAGCAAAGGCGTCTAGCTGGGGAATCATTAGCATATGGGATAACATACTTAGCGATATTTGTTCCGGCTTTATATTCCGAGTTCAAATTCCGCACATGTCAGACTTCTTCTTTCATGTGTCGATGAAATAAACACCTACCACGTATTGGGTTCGATGTAATCGTTTATTGATCTCCCCACAAAAAGAAGGAAAAGTAGTGCAGTCAAGCACTGCAAGAAAATTAATATATTTGGATCGTCCATATTTTTTATAGAATGCATGCTACAACATACATAAGGTAGCAATTGGAACCTCTACTCCGTTGCGCCTCCGGGAATATATCCAGTGCGTCTATGTTTTAAGACGGAACTACGTAAAGTATCTCAGTTACTAACACTATGATTTGCATTTCAATACGAGAAGTGAAGCAAAAGGGAAAGTTAAAAAAAAAGAACTAATGACTAAACTTCTTTGAAATGTAACCAAACTTGGGTGAAGACACAGGTACGCAGTTAAGAAGATCCGTTTGCAGATGCATGGTTTCGTCTTCGGACCCACTGCGTGGCAGCTTGGTCAAGTATCTTCTTCTACAATCTCGGTCAAACTAATGACATGTCAGTGAAACTAGTTGGTGCAAACTGTGTGGTCGTCCATCATATAATTTGGTTTATATACATATACGCATAAATGTCGAACGATGAAAATGATTGCTTGACAACATATTGGTTGATAGAATTTCTTTATTTGTGAATCAAGACTACCATTGGTTTCATGTTCAGAAAAATAGGAATATTTATGAATGTTTCGAGCTTATAACACCACCTCTTGACAGTCGATGTTGGTTTGCTTGCCTTTCCTTTAACAGGTCGGGAAAAAGAGCAAAATTATCGGACCTAAGAACAGGTGCTAAGTTTCTTTTATTCGCATAAACCCTTAGAAACAGTGCTCCATCATGGCCACAGTCCAATGACAGAAGCAATTACACGATAGAAGGAAAAAGTAAGCCAAAGACTAATATTGTTAGTTAATTTTTAAAACGGTCTAGTAATAAAATGGAATATCATGAAACACAAGTAATTAAAAAGAAACGTGAAAAAATAATCAATAATAATAGAGATTAATGTTGATATAATAGATTATATGTTATATATAAATCTATTGTTTTGAGTCAATAGTTTATTTAATAAAGGTCAGAATGTCAATGAGTAAATTGAACTTTAAAAACGATGCCGGTTTTGACATTAATTTCAAGGTTGAGTTTATAAAGAGAGCTAGTGCTTTGGTAAGATTGTGAAGCATTTGTATACAAAGAAGCGTAGACGCGTATTCAGACACAGTCTTACTAAAATACGCACTGATACGCTCACACATTCACACACACGTAGACACAAACGTACACATACGAATTCGGAGATACATATTTATTTTATATAATTTAACTGTTCTTATGCCAAAAATTGCCCAAGTGTCGAAAGCATAATAATATGCGTTAGGCAGCTCATGATAGGAATGTATCATGGGCTTTTATGGGCTTTTGGTCTGTGAATCTGTTATTCCTGATATTCTCGTAGTTTTACGTTGTTTTTCATTCTCGTAGGCTTGAAATTGTTAAAAGGTTCATGTCATATAGTAGTTTTGTTGTTTATATCGTACCATACATTCATATTGTTTGATTTTCCTTCATTGAGATTCTAATTATGGTTAGAGTAATAATTATTTAAGCATTCCCAGTTGAGTGAAATATTGCATATTGTGTTTATGAAACGTGTATTGGTGGTCTTTAGTTCTCCAGCGACTAGCGACACGAGTAGTCACGTGTAGTTTTCTGGCATGTAACTTGCAGTAAATATTTCGTGATTCCTATATGTAGCATATTTCAGGTCCATATTTTGTTTCATTAAATCATGCAGTGGAGGATCTCAGAAGAGTGTAATGGTTACTTTAATAGCAGCTAGAAGTACATATTATGCCTGGCTGAGAAACGAGTCATGTTAAAATACTCTCAGCACCTCGGCTGAACAGTAAAACAAGTGAAATTTTAATCCTTGCTTGCATGAAAATGTGTATATCCTATCGTATCTACATGTCTCAATGTTACCATAATTGCCAGTCCACGTCCACCGGCTTGGGCCTCTCCCATCACCAACATCTGGGAATCCGCAAAGAGCTTGACCAGAGCATGCACATAAGCGCATACAAGCACAGACTGCAGACATCCACCCTCCAATATAAGACCACACTCATATAGCACCCAACACACACACTTTGCATACATAAATGCCCCAAAGAATTTAACCGAAGTTTTAACCAAAATATAAACAAAAACACACAAACGAACTCGGATACTTATACGGTCTTTGCTGAATTGCCGAAAAAGCTACATATATATTACCACTGCACACATTCAAATTCTACAAGAATAGCAAACCTTAAATATATACGCAATTCCAATATACGCTTTTCCAGAAAACTCTTGTCGCCTTGCAGCACCCCCAGAGATGATACTTTGGTGCCAAGAGATACTTTGGTGCCAAGATATACTTTGGTGCCATATATACATGTGCGTGTATATATTTGCTGATGTGTATACATGAATGTATTAACATGTGTGCGTGCATCAAATTTTGCACAGACCTCTGTATCTTGCTTTACGTACGAATATATGTACATATTTATCTATGCTATGTGCATATATTTATGTATACATACGCATGTGTACCTGTATATATGAGTTGCTATACATTTTCGTCCAAATTATTCGTCCATATGTGTTTGTATATGCGTCCATATATGCGTCCATATACGTGCGTGCGCATGTGTATCTATTTGTATGTATATACCCATATACCGGGAAGTGCGTGTATGAGCATGTATGTATAAGCACGGGTATATATATATATATATATATATATATATATATATATAT
>NC_068983.1:34133930-34135568 GCF_001194135.2 Octopus bimaculoides | reverse complement strand
GAAAGATGGGGAGAGGGGTAGAGAGAGGGAGAGAGAGACACACACACACACACACACACACACACACAGATTTATAGCTCAAATAATTAAAAATAGAATTAAACTAGATGAGTAGTTTTGTTTTGTTCCTGGGAGGATAACCACAGGTGTTATCTTCCTAATGAGACAGTTGTAGAAAAGTATTTGGCCAAAAGTAAACCATTGTACTTAGCTTTCGTCGACTTGAAGAAATCTTTCAATAGAGTTATCCGCTATGTTAACTGGTGGTCTCTAAGGTAGCTAGGAGTAGAGGAGTGGCTTATCAAAGCCATACAATCCATGTACAGCGATGCTGTCAGTAAGGTGAGAGTCGGTCATGAATACGGTGATGAATTTAGCTTAAAAGTAGTTCACCAGGGATCAGTTCTTAATCCACTCTTATTATCATAATCTTCCAGGCTATGACAGAAGAATTCACAACTGGATGCCCATGAGAACTGCAATATACTGACGACCTCGCTCTTATTGTAGAATTTCAAGCAGAATTGGAGAATTTCCAGGTATGGAAACAAATCCTGGAATCAAAGGGCTTTATAGTTAAGCTAGCAATGACTAAAATTGTTCTATGCAAGAAAGCAGATAGGGCTCTCTCTCTCTCTCTCTCTCTCTCTCTCTCTCTCTCTCTCTCTCTCTGTCAGGTAAATGGCCCAAGCCACTATGACTCTCATGAGGTAGTAAATAGTTTCTTTGACTTAGATGACCTAATTATTAATGAAGGTGGATATTCTTGTAGTATTGTTTATAGAATAAGAATAGGATGGAGGAATTTCAGATAGCTAGCAATAAAAGGACTCCATCACAGAGAGAAAATTAGATTTATGATGCTTGTGTACGAACGGCTATACTCCATGGTAGTGAGACCTGGGTTCTGAATGCAGAGGACATACGTAGACTACAGAAGAATGAAGGCAGCATGCACCGCTGGAAGTGTAGCGTCAATGTGCATCAATGACAAAATGCATGTGTTGAGAGAAAAGTTAAGAATAAGCGGAATTATATGCAGTTGGTTTGGACATGTAATGCTTATGTATGAAGACTGCTGTAAAAAGAAGTGGTGGTCACTGAAAGTGAATGGCACCTGTGTAAGTGGAAGTGGGAAACCCAGGAGCACATGGGATGAAGTGGTGAGGACCGATATCAGGATGTTGGTGCTCTTGGATGAAGTGACAATGGAGCGAAATGTCTGACGATATAAAGTACTAAAGAAGACCCGCCCACGTTTGTTAAACTAAGTACTAGAAGCGTTGAGTCCCACCCACAAGTAACAATAATATTTTTCACACACCCTCTCTTTTAAACTGTATCTTTTTCTTCCTCATATTTCTTCTTCATACACTATGATTATATCCCACTCACCATCCCTGCTATCACTGACCTGCTCACAGTATCGCTATTTTATCCACCCGCTCTTTATTCCCACGTTCTCCCCACTGACTGCACTACCCACTTCCACTCCTTACTCGCACCTCCTTTCCAATACCTGACCACGTATATTATGACCTTCGTACCTTGAAGCCATGCCATGGCAATTGCCACTATTTCTCTCTCTCTCTCTCTCTCTCTCTCTCTCTCTCTCTCTCTCTCTCTCTCTCTCTCTCT
>NC_068983.1:34126719-34127949 GCF_001194135.2 Octopus bimaculoides | reverse complement strand
AGACAGTGTCATGTGACAACTTGCTGGGGCTACTTGCTGGAGCCTAGCAGCGGGAGGTTTAGACAGTGTCATGTGACAACTTGCTGGCGCTGCCTACTGGAGCCTAGCAGCGGGAAATTTAGACAGTGTCACGTGACAACTAGCTGGGGCTGCCTGCTGGAGCCTAGCAGCAGATATAAAAAGGGGGAACTTGACATGACGATCAGTCGGACGCTGACACTCGTTGATGCTGCATCGAAGAGTCCAGGGAATAGAAGAAAGAAGTCATGCACCCAACACCAGAGCAGAAGACACCTCCGAAACGAGGGGCCCCGCCACGTCAAAACGGTAGAGGAGTAAGGGCCTAAACCGGACGTGGTTCCTCCTGATGACGTCTTGAGCTAACTGGATCCTATAAAGGAGCTGTTGTGGTAGCAGACCACGAAACATGGTTGAAATTCCTCAGGCTAAACAAGTTGTTTGATAACCTTCTACGCCTTTGGCAATCAACAATTCCGAGCGTTGATAATGTTCATATGGACTGCTTATTCTTCTTCCATGAGATTAATAATAGCACAATACCGGCGGATCTTAAACTAAATATATTAGGTTTTGGAAGTGAGCTGCTGATATGGGGCTTACATTTTTAGTGGTAGAAAAATGGGACATCTAAGAACATTAGCATTAAAAGTGATGCACTCTGATTTCTCTTCAGAGGTTCTAAACTAAGTTACCATCACCTTTTCTACATCCATTCTCTTTTTCTTGTCATTTCTGCCTCTCTCTTTCTCTCTCTCTCTCTCTCTCTCTCTCTCTCTCTCTCTCTCTCTCTCTCTCTCTCTCTCTCTCTCTCTCTCTCTCTCACCCTCTGATTTACATAGACACACTTAGACGTATATATAAATATATATACACACACATACACATGCTTACACACACACAAACACACACATACACACACACATACACACATACACACACACATAGGTGCAGGCATTGCTATGTGTAAGACGCTTGCTTCCCAACCACATGGTTCCTGGTTCACTCCCACAGCGTGCCGCCTTGGGCAAGTGTTTTCTACTATACCTTCTGGCCGACCAAAGCCTTGTGAGTTGATTTAATACATGGAAACTAAACTGAAAGACACCCGCCATATAAATTAACAGAATGAGATAAGAAAATCCAATAGTTTTCAGAACATTTTTATCTCATTCTGTTTATATATATATATATATATGTATGTATATATAT
>NC_068983.1:34125488-34126544 GCF_001194135.2 Octopus bimaculoides | reverse complement strand
TATATATATATATATATATATATATATATATATGTGTGTGTGTGTGTGTGTGTGTGTGTGTATGTATACACTAATACACGACCTACGCTGGACTCCTCATTCGTATCATTATCGAACCTGGAGCTTAACTATAGACGGTCCATAGCACTTACTCAGCGTTACTAGACACCTTTGGGTCTTCTTGACACCAGTACCTCTCATACCCTTGATACATATATTTATCTATATATTTGCGCATGTGTGTCTGTTGTTGTCTGTGTTTGTCAACTTTTACGTCTCCGTAACCTAGCGGTTCGGAAATAGAGAGTAAGCTTACAAAGAATAAGTTCTGGGTCGATTTCTTCAAGACGGTCCTTCCCATTTCACTGGTTTTCTTGAAGTGGAACAAAGGTAGAAAATCTTAAAGGATATCTTCTCCTGTATAGCATTAGTAACTGTATAATCTAATCAGAAGGCATAAAAACTTTAGGTTAGAAGGTGACCTGGGTAAAATGGGACATCGGAACCTAGAAGGTGCAAAGGAAACACTGCAATAGTTTTAATTTGTCCAATTAGTTTAGTCATTCCACATATTTTTATCAAGTTATTTATTGCGTGCCCATTGTTTGTCTTATTTCAGATAACTTATGAGCAAAAGTATTCATCCGTGGCCCATTATTTTATCCTTACACAGTAAATCCATCACCACTCCCTAAAATGAGTTCCCTCTTCATTTAAACATTGTTGAGTGTCTTTCAAGAGAGTTCCGATTGTTATTTCCTGCACGTGAAACGGATACGTAGAGAGTCTTCCATTGTTTCTTAACTCATCTGTTACGTAATGAAGTAACACAATGAAAACATGTGCAACGTATTGTCGAGTGGCTTCCGAAAGCAAATTCTTGAAATACACAGAAATGATTTACTTTGTGACACTTCGTTCCTCGTTAGTCATCTTTCTCGTAACGAAAGATTTATTACTTTAGGCATTAGAAAAACGAATGGTGTTTATAATACATGTATGACAATACGTTATCAATACAAAAGAAAGATTATACCTGTGTGGGAGAAAATTTTC
>NC_068983.1:34124436-34125179 GCF_001194135.2 Octopus bimaculoides | reverse complement strand
AGAGAGAGAGAGAGAGAGAGAGAGAGAGAGAGAGAGAAGTCAAGAAATAGTTATTGTTCCTTTCCAAAGAGAAAAAGAGATAACAGAAGTGCTCAAATAAATGAGGCAAGGATAATTAAATATTGGTCATAGAAGAAACATTAAAATGAGTTAACGACGGTATCAAACTTCCAACATACCTCATATATAAATAAATATTACCGTGGTTTTCATAATATATAAATAAAAAATATAAAATATATAAGACATACAGAAAAACACGAAATGTAAAAAATATACATATATGCGAAAAAAAGACATGTATAAGAACGTCCAGTCAAAAAACGACTAAAAATTTATAAACTACTTAAAATACTAAAAAATGTACCATACTGAAAAAGTAGCGAAAGCGGGTAAACAAATAAAGAATAAATCGACCACAAATTATTTTCACTTCACTCGCACCAAAAGGTAATGATACATGAGTAAAATATTTCGAATCATAGAATACATCCACGCAGAATATAATAGTTCATGAGTAAGGTTTCTCAGATTAAACTAAACACATCATCTATGGCCAATCACCATAGTTACATTGTAATTGATACATATCACGATAATGGGTCCCCTCGTCAGGACGAATAGACAGATAGGATGCATATACAAGACCAGAACGAAACTTATACCGCAAGCCTACTTTAATGCTTATCATACCGCAAGCCTACTTTAAGGCTTATCAGACTGCAAGCCTACTTTGATATATA
>NC_068983.1:34123940-34124336 GCF_001194135.2 Octopus bimaculoides | reverse complement strand
GTTCTTCACTCGTTATTACTGGTCTGATTTTAACTCAGGTGCATTATCCGAAAATCTTTCGTCACACATCTGTGACTTCTTCAGCAACACTTTTCCTTTTCGTGCACATGAAAACGAAAAGTGCTGCTGAAGAGGTCACAGATGTGTGATGAAAGATTTCCGGATAATGCACCTGAGTTAAAATCAGACCAGTAATAACGAGTGAAGAACAAATATATAGTGCGAGTGTTTATTTGACAAAAAAAAATGACAGTCCTGAAATACAACAATATGTTTCAACAAACGGTCTCACATCAGAAATCTTGCAACACAAATTGATAAAGGTATATATATATAAATATATACATACATACATATATATATATATATATATATATATATATATATATATATATA
>NC_068983.1:34122082-34123930 GCF_001194135.2 Octopus bimaculoides | reverse complement strand
TTTATATATAACGTTGACCACTAACGTGGACATTCAATGTGCTAGAAATAGATCACATCTTGTGTCTATTAAGACCTAAATTGTTCTCAACATGAAATATAGCGGAATACCAAAACGTAAGCGGGCAAGACATTTAAAATCACCGAAAATAATCATTATTAAACAGGGACCGGTTTTAAAATTAACAATCTTACCGACTGTCTATTTCTATTCAGCCTGATTTGTAATGTAACCATAATCTTCAGAACCCTATACAAAGTTGCCCACCGCCATAAGTGCGCGTGTATATGGTTCTGCTAATTACAGCTTAATGGTAACATTCAAAAGTCTTCGTTTTGGGGCGTTAATTCCAGGAATATGTCTTGTCCATTCTCCCACCGCTCGACAATTGACGTCTTTTTTTTATTTTTGTTTACGTCTCCTTAACATAAGGATTTGGCAAAACAGACCGGTAGAAAATGTTAGTTTTGAAGCAAAAGACAACAGTGTTAACTGCGATTTATACTGGACTGGAAAAGCAGCCTGAGTTAGGAATTGCTAGAACCATCAGAAATTAAAAGAGGTATAAGGCAAGCATATGTGTTATTACCATATTCATTTGATATCTATAAGAAGCATACATTCACAGAAAGATTCACAATCAATGGCATGTACTTCAACAATACTCTGATGATAGAGCTTTTCTGGTAGACACCAATGAGAAGTTATAAGAAATTGTTAATGTTTTGAGAGAGCAAAGTGACAAAGATTTAGATACGAATGTAAAACAGACAAAAACAGTACTTACTAGTAAAATGAAACAAAAGGAAACAAATTTAAAGGTAGATAGACAGAAGCTTAAACAGGCAAAATTTTCAAGTATTTATAATGAAAAGTAAATCAGAAAGGTTGCTGTGTAGTAGACGTAGATGAAGAAATAAATAGGGTTGATAAAACAACATTTATAAGAATGATAATGGTCTTCACATCTAAACATGTAACACAGGACCTAAAATTGAAGCGAGTAAACAGTTAAGGTATACCAGTTGCTCTCCACAGGGCAGAAACTTGGACAGTGTAGATAGCAATGGAAAAGAAGATAGAAGCCTTTGATATATGAATCCTTTGCAGATTGGATTGAATAAAGTTGAAAGACAAGGTAACAAAGGCTGCTGTAGTAGAAGAGCTGAAAGTTCAAAACGACATCGTTTCGAGAATCTATTCCACTAAACTCTTTTGTTTTGTACATAAAACAAAAACGCCACGTGTAACTGTCTTTGAACATCCTTGCTAGTATTTTGCGGGAAAGAGATTAAGGGATGCTCAAAGACGTTTGTGCACAGCTGACTTGAAAGAATGGACTGAAAACAAGGGCCTAACTGACTGATTGTTTAGAGCACGACACAGAAAGAAATGGAAAGAGTCTTGGCAACCTAACTCCGGATCCAGAGGCCACTTGTTGGATGGCATGCATATGTGTGTATATGTGGGGTGGGTTGAGTGTGTTCGCATGCATTGATGTGTATTTATGTGTTGCACTGTTATCACTTTTCCTGGGGTGGAAATGAACCCGAAAGAAATTGAAGCTTTGTTTCAATAGCATTCAATGGCTCTCTAAACTCCTCAAATCTTCATCGAAGGCGTCAGAAGAAAAAGTACAGATTATATACAAAAGTGTATTGCCAATGACTGAAGACGAACTCATACGACAACAAGCTTTGAGAGTTGCCCAAACAGCTAGAAATAGCAACAACTCTCCACACGAGTCACATTTCAGCGTCTTGAAAAAACCTGCAAATATCTTATATTGCCGCATTAATTTCGCCGTTATGATTAAATTAAGCAGAAGAGCTTCACAATATGTGGGGG
>NC_068983.1:34121045-34122072 GCF_001194135.2 Octopus bimaculoides | reverse complement strand
TAATTGAGAAAGAGAGAAAAATAGACAGGATGGTCGTGTCTGGAATACTTTTTTCTATAATTTAATTGTTTGTTTTTTTTGTTAATCAGAGCTGATGTGAAACGAAACATCAACAATAATAACAAAAATCAACACTATTCATACGTGCTGCTACTATACTCTTCGGTCAATTACGACTCCTCGGAAATCAATTAATACATAATGAGTAGAGAGAAAAATAGATACAGAAAGAGAGATAAATAGATAGATAAATAAATAGATAGATAGATAGATAGATAGATAGATAGATAGATAGATAGATAGATACACACATACATACATACATGCATACATACATGCATACATACATAGAGAGAGAGAGGGGGAGTAACAGAGAGTGAAAGAGAAAGAGATAGAGAGAGGCAAAGAGAGAGAATCTCAGAGAAAGAGAGGGTGAGTGTGTATGTGTGTAATGTATGGGGTGAGGGGTGATTATGTTAGGTTAGTGGAGAATACAGTCATATTGATCGATTTCCATAGTTACCTGGATAACTTCTATAGATAGCTGCTAACCTGGGTGAACTATGAAAGCACTGGGAATAAGCAATTCCTGACTACCTGTCTCATTAAATTCCCTTACAGTGTATCCCGACTATACAGGTATACGGAACTGGCAGCAGAAAATAGATCGATGGCTTCAATTGAATAGATGGAGATGATAAGGATGTCAGAAAGTTGATTGAGGATAGGTAAGAGAGAGAGAGAGAGAGGGAGACAAACAGAGAGGTTTAGCTGAACGGAAGAGAAGAAGGGATATGAATAGATGAGAGAGAGAGAGAGAGAGAGAGAGAGAGAGAGAGAGAGAGAGAGGGGGGAGATAATGGGTGTTTAGGAAGAACAAAAAGCGAGTGTGATAAAAAACATATACAGATACAAAAGGACACTGGAGTAGGTATCTAAAAAATATATTGAGCGAAATATCGCTCTGCCTATCTATCTACATACATACAAATACACACGCACACATATACATACTTACATATATATA
>NC_068983.1:34118643-34120872 GCF_001194135.2 Octopus bimaculoides | reverse complement strand
ATATATATATATATATATATATATATATATGTATGTATGTATGTATATATATGTGTATATATATATATATATATATATACGTATATTATATACATTTACATATATCTATATTATATGTATGTATAGTATATACATGTATGCATACACATACATACACATGTATGTGTGTGTTTGCATGTGTGTGTGTGTGCGTGTATGCATATCTATACAAACACATGAACACATTTGTATGTATGTTCATATAAAGGGAGAGGCGTTGGTGATTATGATGATGATAATGATGACGATGATGACGTGAGGAGGAGGTGGGTGTGGCAGAGGTTAAAGCAGAGGTAAAAGTAGAGGAAGACGAACAAGGGTATGAGGAAGAAGAGGAGAATGTGGAAAGATGGAGCAGGAGGACAATTCGGAGGAAGGATATGAAATAAATATAGAGAGAGGAAGGTGGGAGAAAATAATGGAAAAGATAAAAGCGTTAGTTGAAAGAAAGTATGTTAGAGAGATTAAGAGAGAGAGAGAAAAAGGGGAGGATGACAGAGGGTAGATAGAGAGTTTTTGATATGTATGTGTATATGTGTGTGTGTATGTATTTATGTATGCGTGTATATGTGTATGTGTGTGTGTATGAGAAAGAGAAATATAAATATATTTAGTGAAGATACAGAGAACTGTAAAGAACAAAATAGATTTTAAAAGATGTGAAGAAATAGCGGAGGTGAGTGGAAAGGATGAAATTGGGCGAAATGTTGAGTAAGAGATGATGAAACACGGTTACGCAAAAGAAAGCTAGCTTCGTTGGTAAAAAAGAAATAAATGGATCTTCACCTTTTTCAACGATGATGATTAATTTGTTCGAGTAATTAAGTATACGCTTCATTCAGTAAGGTGTTAGTGGTTGAGTAATCTGCAGGTATTCTTTTACTCTTTTACTCTTTTACTTGTTTCAGTCATTTTTGACTGCGGCCATGCTGGAGCACCACCTTTAGTCGAGCAAATCGACCCCAGGACTTATTCTTTTGTAAGCCTAGTACTTATTCTATCGGTTTCTTTTGCCGAACCGCTAAGTTACGGGGACGTAAACACACCAGCATCGGTTGTCAAGCAATGTTGGGGGGACAAACACAGACACACACACACACACATATATATACATATATACGACGGGCTTCTTTCAGTTTCCGTCTAACAAATCCACTCACAAGGCTTTGGTCGGCCCGAGGCTATAGTAGAAGACACTTGCCCAAGGTGCCACGCAGTGGGACTGAACCCGGAACCATGTGGTTGGTAAGCAAGCTACTTACCACACAGCCACTCCTGCGCCTATGTGTACAATTAGCGTAATCGGAAGCCTAGAATTAATGTGACACAATGTCAACGGCGTAGATTGCGTGCCACCGAGGCAGCACTTGGGTTTGCAGTCCTCCTTACACTCAAGTCTATATAAGCTTATATAGAAGACCCAGAATTTCCACACCCAAGTAAGCGTTACCCGGGACGGATCTCTTACAGTTCGTCATCCACTAGCTGCAATATTTCACATTGTGTGATAAGGCTGTTGCCTTGTATTCTAGATGTAATCCATTTGAAGATGTTCCACACAGTTTTAGCTGACCCAGATATGCTTATATGTGGTATGGGACAGACTGAAGCAGTAATCCTTTATGCTATAGGGATGACGCCTGAAATTTTGGGCGACGGGGTAAGTCAATTACATCGACCCTAGTACTCAACTGGTACTTAATTTATCGATCCTGAAAGAATGAAGGGCAAAGTCGACCTCGGTGTAATTTGAACTCAGAATGTAAATACAGACAAAATTCCGTTAAACATTTTACTCAGCGTGTAACTATTCTGCCAGATCACCGCTTTCAAAGACTGAGGCAATAATAAAACATGTATACTAAAGATACAAAAGATAGGGAATAAACCATCTTCCAGGTAATGCAGGAACGCTCCTCAACGCCATTCAGCTGTGATCAATCTACGAAAACTAAGAAGCGGGATAGATATTGTGTGTGTTTGTGCTTTTGTGTAAATATGTGTAAAATTTATTAAATCACTGTTGAGTATTAGCGAATTGTTACAAGTTTTGAGTTGCCGCATCAGCAGACGATTAATAAGCCGAGCCAGTCATACATGCAAACATACATACATGCATACGTCCATACATAAAGACACACACAGATATATATATATATATATATATATATATATATATATATATATATA
>NC_068983.1:34114755-34117453 GCF_001194135.2 Octopus bimaculoides | reverse complement strand
CTAACTCTCCACAAATTATATACTTTCAAAATTTCTGGATGCTTCTGTTTTATGAACGTTTCCTATCTTGTCGATGAAAGCTCGAAATAGGGAGTAATTAACAGTCGACAGCTGAGGAGAGGTTTGACTTCTTTTGGTATTTTTTCCCGTGCTTTTCTCTCATTATGTGTTTACGCATTTTGCACTCGTGGGTGATGTCCTCTACTTGATGAATTATATATATATATATATATAGCAATAAGAGAATGGAGGGGAATATGTGGTACTCATCAACTTGCAGACATTGTACTCTGTTAATCAACCTATTCATTTTTCAACCAAAAGGACAATAAGGACAATATACAAACACATATGACACACTATGTCATAGCAACAATTGAAACTTAAAAATTTAAAAGTCTTACAGCTGTTTCGGCCTAGTGGTGGTCTGCCCCATTCTATCTATATAACCCCAGTAAGCTGGAGTAATTGGTAGATGAAAAGGATGCAATGGAGATACATGCATGATTCTCTAGGCCTCTTCAGAGATTTACAAAGTTCAGTTCATGAAGTTTACAAAATTCAAATATAAATATAAAAATATAAAAGCATATAAAAAGTCATAAAAACTTACATATATATGCATATGCATGCATACATTACCATATACAGATATACATAAATACATAAACATAAATACATGAATACCTATAGGTGTGTTTAGATGTACATACATAAATGTCTATACATGCACACCAAAGAGTCAAATGTTATTGTTACTATATATGAGGAGGACAGACACATATATATATATACCCCCCCACACACATACATACATACATACATACATACATACTTACACATATGTATATACAAACTCTCCCATACATACATGTCCCTAGTACATACGCTTTTAATTGCGTTCGGAAAAGAGGACCGGTGAATCGGTTCTTATCACTTTATTTTCAGCACAATGTTCAGACCTATATGTATATATATGTATTTGTTTATATGCAAAACCTGTGGGGTACGAACGTGTCAGGCCTGTATGTGATGGACGGATATATGTAAAAACTATTTCTTGAGAATTTGTTATGATAATAATGTCTAGACTGTTTAACCTGCGATGAGATACTCCGTTATTTTTCTGTTTATGGAGAAGTTAGAGTCAAGCTGATAGTGGGTATTTGGAATCCTGCTGGCATTGGGGAGGGGTAATTTTTGCTGATAAGTCATCTCATCTAATTGGACATCTATTATTTTAAACTGTCTTGGCTTAGCTACGGTTGGATAACCACTAACCGGTCAAATGAATTAGGCATGAGTATATATACATATATATACATACATCCACACATACGTGTGCATTTATATATTTATATACGTGTAGACATACGTATACATACACATACATACACACTCACATGCCTGTATATACTTATATAGATGGAGTGTATATAAATAATACAAAAATTAAATAAATTATTGAGAAGTTTATATGCGGATATAAATAAATATTTGTGTATATATACACACATACACGACTACACTACAATAATGGGTAAATTAACAAAGCAAAACAATAACATAGTAATACTATAAGACTGCTTGTATTGCTCTTCATGGTATGCTGTCGTTAAACGCTAAAATAACGTCTATAATACAGTCTCAGATTACTTACTAAGACCCCTACATATATAGAGTATACCTACATGTTATCAAATTGTAATTATTTTTGGTAAAAATACGATCAAAAGTTATTGTACCCGCCCCATTGTCTTAGATTATGTTTAAAATTTATTATGTCTGACAGCAGGATTCCCTATTATAGTTGAGTCACTAAACTAATTAACTCCTAAGGTAGTTATTCATAAACTTAGTGATTCGCCTATTAGTATAACTAATTACTTCTACTGTTAAACCTATATGTGGCACACTATTTATTATAGAGACAAGAGTGAATGGGGGTAACTCTAGATTTGAGTATCTTCTAAAACTTATTATTCTAACGACTAATTATCCAATACATCAGTTCATCCATCAATCAGCCAATCCTTCATCCACTCAAATGAGTACACAGTTAATTGACCAATCAATCAATCGATGAACTAATCTGTCCAAACCATGGTTAAAATAGCGTTACATACCAGAGTCCATAGCCGGGAATACACACTCACTCACACATCCATATATATTCACACACGCACGAGCACGCACACACACACACACACACACACATACACATATACACGCACACCTACACGTGTATTCCCCCCCACACACACACAACCACACACACACCTACTTACATATACATATAAGTCTACCCACACATCCATATAACTGTATTCGTAGATAAGTATATACATGTACGTGTACATGTAGGCATATTACAAACCTAATTGTCAATACAAGCATATATATATATATATATATACCCAGATATTAGTGCATACCAACCTACAACTACATATGTGTGTACATATAGATGCATATATCTAAATACATACATTTACATGTACATGATATACCCATAAATGATTGCAAATATATAGCTGCATACATACCTACATACAGATATATATATATATATGTATATATATATATATAAACAATCAAAATAAACAACACGGATTTCAAAGATGATTGCAGTACGCACGTTTCATGCTACTCCATTTATTTAAGTAATGCGAGCATTACATTAAATGCAATATGAAGA
>NC_068983.1:34109516-34113076 GCF_001194135.2 Octopus bimaculoides | reverse complement strand
AGTATATACATGTACGTGTACATGTAGGCATATTACAAACCTAATTGTCAATACAAGCATATATATATATATATATACCCAGATATTAGTGCATACCAACCTACAACTACATATGTGTGTACATATAGATGCATATATCTAAATACATACATTTACATGTACATGATATACCCATAAATGATTGCAAATATATAGCTGCATACATACCTACATACAGATATATATATATATATGTATATATATATATTTATATATATATATACGTATGTATACACAACACACACGCACACATCCCTTAATTTGCCACTTCTATATACGACGAAGGGGAAAAATTCTTGTGAAGCAGTGTCTATTTTAACGTGATACATTTTGAAATCACCCGATGAGACACACCTACACCGAGAGATACACCTATATACCTAAACCAGTTCAGAATCCCGCGAGAGATCAGTGCTTGATGCGTCGAAACAATTGTAATGATTAATAAAGATTCACGTATCTTCCATATTCCGTCTCCCTCTCTCATTAATCAAATATATGTGTGTGTGCGCGTGTGTGTATACAGGGTGATTAAAAAGTCTCCATGTATCAACAACAACAGCTATCACCAGATGTGCGATTATGAGTTCACAATCAGTGGGGTAAACGTATTGCAATGTGTATTCAAAACAATGGCAACCATATAAAGCCTGGAGCTATGGAGTGAATTTTAGGGCTTATAAATCTAATATTTTCCTACCCTTCCTTAATACCGGTTCACATATGCTATTCATATCTGCACTTGGTCTGCTTAGGAGGTTGTTGTGTCCTAGCATGTGTGCTGCTTCCAGTGGTATTTTCCAGTGGTGGTCTCCATTTTTCCATACATGATCAGCTATACCCAATTTATTAATATCTCCTCGTGTCACAGCTTTGCGATGTTCCTCTACCTTTATTTTGAGGAGGTGTTATGTTTCGCCTTTGTATAACCTACTACAGCTGCATAGAATAGAGTACACGCAATTTTTAGTCATATTCTCTGCTATTGGTGGTTTTACCCGATGGAGATATTTGCGAAGTTATTACTCTTGAATACTGTCCTGATGTCATATGGGCTGCATATCTTTTGTATCTTTTCGGAGAGGCCTTTCACATAGACAGATTGTGGACAGTTTATTGGTTATTTTACTCTCTTTTCTTCATAATTGGAGTGGGTACTATTTTTTGGAGTAGTTGTTGCTTAATAGATTGTTACTGAGCTTGATCATTTTTTCGTGGTGGGTATAACAATCGCTATTTATATCCTTTGCTCGATGTTTTAGACACTGAGCAATCCCTCTCTTTACACTGTATGGATAGCTTTATTGAGTTCACATCATCTAACAGCACTTGGACATCTTCCTGGCCACCAGGAAATAAACAATACACAGTTTAATGCTGGACAATTTCATACACTGCACTATCAACTAACGAATACAGTACAATCTACATTTACAGGACCCGAAGGCACTACAATCCCAGACTCACAGGTAATGAAAGACCTGGGGATCAGTATGTGCAATGGCCCATCGTTTCATATGCACATTAGCAAGATGACAGCAAAGTGCAGACAACTGGGAGAATGGGTATCGATGTATTTCAAGACATGAGACCAAGAAACTATGTTGATCCTGTGGAGAACCTTTGTTCTCAGTCGACTAGACTTCTGCTCCCAGTTATAATTACCACATAGTGCCAAACTAACAACGGAGCTTGAAGCAGTCCAACATTAAAAAGATTGAAACAGTGCAGCGGATGTGATACAGAGATAGGCTGAGAAAAGTACACCTTTACTCCCTGGAAGGCGTGAGAGATATGCAGTACTATACATATGGAAAATCCTAGACCGGTTAGTACCTAACTTTGGCATTGAGTGTTATACAGATGCTAGAACTGGCCGCCATTGTATTGTACCAAAGGTACCATCCACCCCAATTCAGGACCAGGTACTGCAATAGTCTAGGGTTCAATGGCCCACAGCTCTTCAATACACTGCCACAAAAATTAAGGTGGAAGTAGATGTCTTCAAAAAGGAACTAGATGTCCTCTTCTCCACAATACCGGATGAACCAACAGCTCGACATGAGGTACAGATGGGGCAGCGGAATCAAACTTATATACCATATGTACCAGCTAGGACAAAGGCACATACAAGTGTCGTGATGTGAAACACCCAGTTTGAAAAAATCAGAAAGACCATGGTAGTGCTCCAGCATGACCACGGCCGCATGGCTGAAACGATTAGAATTATAAAAGCGTAATATATATATATATATATATATATATATATATATATATATACACACATACACACACATGTATATCTATGAAGACACACACACACACACACATACACGCAAAGAGACACACAAAAAAGAGAAGTAATAAGGAAGACAGAGAGAGAGAGAGAGAGAGAGTCAGACAGACAGGCAGAAGTGGCATAGCTCAACAATACTGAAAAGAATGACAGTATGAACATGAACATCAAGTACAATAACGGTTAATACTGCTGCTACTACTACTACTACCACCATAACAATCATCTTTATCATTGCACCACCGCTGGCAATCAATACATCTGATCATGCACTAATAATTATCTCTGACATTACTGTGTGAGGTAATTAGCTCTATTCATTGTAACCGCACATCTGATAAATATCTAAACAGTTAAATAACTGAATGGTATCAAAGACACACAAGATCACATTTGTGTTAGAGAGTAGGTTATCATAGGATGACGGCATCACTTTTCTTCTTTGCAAAAAGAAGTAATAAATAACATTTTAAATGATGAAGTATATATTATTTTGAATAACAACATTATTGATGTAGTTCGTGGTTTCAGTCCCGGGACAGTTCTGACCGCTTATTATAATCATTTTAATATTTAATAATTTTTTTTTTATGTTTAACTTGTTTCAGTCTCTGGTCAAACAAAAGGACATTCAGTATTTATGGTTTCATGTCTGGGACTTATTCGGTCGGCCCTTATTGTGAAACGTTACTGGGATGTAAACAAAACAACAGGGGTTGTCATGGTGGTGGTGGGGGGGCAAAAACAAGCATAAAGACATACACGAACACATACACACACATATCGGGTGGCACTCCGTCAGTTACGATGACGAGGGTTCCAGTTGATCCGATCAACGGAACAGCCTGCTGGTGAAATTAACGTGTAAGTGGCCGAGCACTCCACAGGCACGTGTACCATTAACATAGTTCTCGGGGAGATTCAGTGTGACACAGAGTGACAAGGCTGGTCCCTTTGAAATACAAGTACGACAGAAACAAGAAGAAAAAGTGAGAAAAAGTTGTGGCGAAAGAGTACAGCAGGTTTCGCCACCACCCTCTGCCGGAGCCTCGTGAAGCTATAAGTGTTTTCGCTCAATAAACACTCACAACGCCCGGTCTGGAAATCGAAACCACGATCCTATGACCGCGAGTCCGCTGCCCTAACCACTGAGCTATTGCGCCTCCACACACACACACACACACACATATACATACAACTCTCTCTCTCTCTCACTCTTCTCTCT
>NC_068983.1:34106218-34109149 GCF_001194135.2 Octopus bimaculoides | reverse complement strand
GTGTGTGTGTGTGTGTGTGTGGGTGTGGGTGTGTGTGTGTGTGTGTGTGAGTGCACGACGGACTTTCATACGTTTTCGCATATAAAATTCTCTCAGAAGGCATTGCTCCGCACGGGACCTACTCAAGTTGTTGCGCAATGGAATTGAATCTAATATTTCGTAAATGCAAAAGGGAGTTTCTTAAACACAGAGCAACGAATACGCCTACATATGCTGAAAAAATCTTAAATGTTAGATCTTTTTTTCTATTTTCAAATTTTTGTACAAGGCGAGAAAATTCGATGGGGAGTGGATGTAAGTCGATTACATCTTCCCCAGTTTTCAACTTGTATTTATCTTATCGATTCCGGTAGAATGAAAGGCAAATTAGACCTCTGTGAAATTTAAAACCAGAAGGTAAAGGTGGACGAGATATCGCTAAGCTGTTTGACCGGCGTGTTAAGGCTACTGCTAGCTTATAATAATCCTTTCTAATGGAGGCACCAGGCCTCAAATTTTGTGGAAGGGGACTAGTCGATTACATCGACCACAGTGTTTCACTGTTACTTAATTTACCGGCCCCGAAAGGATGAAAGGCAAAGTCGACCTCGGCAGAATTTGAACTCAGAACTTAGCGACGGGCGAAATACTGCTATGTTTGCTTACAACCATGCCAGATCATAACAACAATATTTCTATTATAGGCGCAAGGCCTGAAAGCTTGGGAAGAGGTGAGTCCATTACATCGACCATAGTGCGCAACCTGTATTTATTTTAGTAACACCGGAACGATGAAAGGTAAACTCGAATTCGACAGACGTTGAACTTCCAACGTCAAGACGGACGAAATGCTGTTAGGCAAGAGTTTCTCTTGTTGGATATGTTGGATAAATGATAATGTCGGTTGATAACCATTCTGAAATTCTGCATATCAAAATGTATACAATAATAACGTTAACGAGGAAAGAAATAAAGTCTTGGGCGAATGTTTGAAACAGAATAAATTCTACAAATAAGGCGCGGAACTGGCAGTATTGCAAATAGTTCTTTGCGGTTTTGTTTCCTGGCTCTTAGTAGTCTGGGTTCAAATATCGCTGTGGTGAACTTTGACATTCAACCCTTCCGGAATGATTATGAAATAGAAGACTAGTGAAGAACTACAGTCTATATAATTGACATACCTCTTCACCTTAGAATCGCTGGCATCGAAACCGGCAACAGCCCAGCGTCCAATTCTGAAAGAATGTCTTGTTCTCAATCACTTAGAAATGGAGAAATACATAGTGCTAGATATATCAAAAATAAACTATTTGGAGCTAGAAATATTGCAGAAAAATGTGGATTCTTTTCGAGCAGTCATATGTCCTATGCGAAATCCGAGACGAGCCCGAGTGATGCTGATGACTTAGATTCGCTTCTCTCTGTTTATTTCCTTGTGTTCCTTTCTGTTGAAGGGCGTAGGCTCGAAACGTAAAATACATTCTCACCTCCCCAAGCGTTAAAATAATACACCCGTTTGATGTTTTTATACCTGGCTTTATCAATTTTTCTGTAAGTTTCCACTATATATATATATTTATTTTTTATTCATTTCTGCGCCCTTTTAAAAGCCTAACCAGGTTCATAGGCCCGGTTTCCCGGTTTCGATGGTGTATGTGTTCCCCGCAGCTGGACGGGACGACAGTCCATCGCAGCGTTACTCAAGAAACAAGAAGAAAGCCTGAGAGAAAGTTGGGGCGAAAGAGTACAACAGGGGCCGCGTGGAGCTTTAGGTGTTTTCGCTCAATAAACACACAGCGCCCGGTCTGGGAATGGAAACCGCGATCCTCCGACCACGAGTCCGCTGCCCTAAGCACAGGACCATTACACCTCCACACAGACACAGACACAGACACAGACACAGACACACACACACACACACACACACACACACACACACACACACACACACACACACACACACACACACACACACACACATATATATGGTCCTAAGACCCCACAACTTTCAAACGGTACCTGGACAAATTCCTCCAGGAAATTCCGGATAAACCACCTACACCTGGGTACGTCTTAACCAACAACAACAACTCTCTGCTTGAGTGGTCCATGGTATCCCGAAGTAATTAACTAAAATACTTTTCCAGGTGGTGCTATTGAATTAGTCATGGCTTAGGCCAATAATGGCCGAAACCAATTTAATTTATGAAATGTCCCTTCACCTTAGAATTACTGGCATTGAAACCTGCAACAGACCGGCGTCCCGTTCTGAGAGAATATCTTGTTCTCTCTCACTGAAACACCATGTAATCCGGGTAACCGGCTTTGTAAGTCTTAGGGCCGAGAAAGAAAAGGAAAAACAAACTTCCGGTATTAAAACCTAAACACGACCAAGTGTTGTGTCACTTAGTCCCATGTCTGATTAAACCTATTATGAAAGGCATCCAACCGTATCCAAGCACTGTGTATTTAAGACTAACAAAAGAAACAATATTTTCAGTGGATTACCAGGCTAACGCAGACACCAACCTCGACTATCCGATTAAACACAATATGGATTACACTGGTTCTATGATTATATTTCTACAACTATAAACTACATTATCCAGGTTGTCTCTTATCTTTTTTAAGACGACTGTAAGGTGTGGTGATTCAGCGCGTTTGCGTTGTATTATGTTTTTTTTTATCATCATCAGTATTTTTTGTCATCATCATCATCATCGACATCGTCGTCATCATCATCATCATCATCTTCTTCACCACCTTCGGCTATCATTATTGTCGTCATCGTCATCGCCGCCTTCGTCATCAATATGAACAACATCGTCGCTGACATCATCATTATCATCGTTCATGACGAAGCTGAACGGAAAGATAGTAGTTTCGCCACACACACACACACACACACACACACACACACACATATATATATATATATATATATATATATAT
>NC_068983.1:34104277-34105970 GCF_001194135.2 Octopus bimaculoides | reverse complement strand
TATATATATATATATATATATATATATATATTTCTATGTGAGTTAGAGGCTGAGAAACCAACTAAGGGATAGTACTTCTGCAATATACTGCTGGTAGTGTACCCAATTATTCATACCCAAGTGCTAGTTATTGTGTAGCAACCTGCAATTGAGTATTATATATGGGAGGGGGTAAAAAGTGGTTTACTCTTGATTTATACCTCAAATAAGAAAGTGGAAAAGATATGAAATCGACAGACATCAGCGGGTAAACATTGCAGTATGTCTATTCATTCCAATGTACTGGATTGATAGACACATATGTATTAGTGGTACAGATTATCAAATGGAAAGCGTTACTAATTGGTAATTGCAAAAACAGGGTGTGGAAGCATGTAAGCATATTGGAACGAGGAATTGAGCAGATGAGCAAATGAGCAAATGGGCAAATGAACAGATTGTCTATAAAACCGAATGGGTGCGTAGCTGCACCTACACACCCATTCGGTTTTATAGACAATCTGTTTATTTACACATTTGCTCATCTACTCAATTGATCACTTGTTCCTCTATGCTTATACGTTCTCACGCCCTTGTTGCAATTTCCAATTACTAACTGTTTCTATTTAATAATCTCTACCACTAATGCATGTGTGTGTATCATTCCAATACATTGGAATAAATAGACACACTGGCACATTTGTCTATCGATTTCACATTTGCCGTATGTATATATATATATATATATACAAAATTTGGAAATGGAGTCGGAATTATGTTTATTCGCATATTCAGCAATTCCGGTTGCTAACCGTGAACTATAATTCAAAACCCTCGGCGCCAATAAACGACTATTCCTGAAAGTTGTTTTTTAAAATATCTTCTTACTGCTTGAAGCTCACTCACTTTCTACATCTTGATCCTTGGATCTTACTTTTCTGCAGAGGAACTACTCACAGCATCTAATAATATCAGAGACCTAGGAGTAAGTGTTGACAACAATCACAGCTAGAGTGCCCACATTAACAACAAGGTCGATATAGCTCGGGGATGAGCTCCTGGATTCTAAGTTCCTTCCAGCCCAGAGAACAAGGTTTCATCATTCTCTTTTTCTTCTCTTTTGTACCGCTGCCCCCTGTGGTCTCCTCATAAAAAAAATCCTGAAAATTGAATCACCCCAGAGGTCATTCACTAAAAGAATTAAGGGCATGACTGATCTCAATTACACGGACTGCCTTAAAGCATTGAAACTCTATTCTCTCCAGCACCGAAGTGAGCAATATATCAGCTGCACGATGTGGAGAATATACCGATTGCATTGCTGAAACGATCTCAACATCAGTTTCAGAATTTACCCAAGGCTAGGACTACGGTCCATACGTTCCCAATCCTATTCAGCACCACATCACATAAATATACTACAGCACAATTTCCTCTCAACAGGCCGTGCCGTATTTAACAGTCCCAAAACAGATCAAAGAGGAACTGTTTCTCATCACCTTTAAGCAAAAACTAGACAAATTTCTACAAAGAATACCAGATAATCCACTAAATACCGGGATACAACTTACTCAACAAGAACTCCTAACATAATGGATCATGATATCCCATATCTTGACATAAAAAGGATTTAGCTAATCATATCGAATAGTGCTATTAAGTTAGACATGGCCTGGGCCAATCTTAAATATATATATATATATATATATATATA
>NC_068983.1:34103032-34104220 GCF_001194135.2 Octopus bimaculoides | reverse complement strand
ATACGAAAATAAAAATTAATAATAATAATAATAAGGCAGAATGCTAAACTGAAAGCATATTTTAATATAGATATATACAGGAGGATTAAAAAGGATTTCTAACCGGCTTTCATAGCATGGCAAATTTTCAAGAAGAGGGAAAAAGAAAATAATGCTTTTTACAAAAAAAAGTTAAAATATATAAAAAAAATAAATATACCAAAAACATTATATTGTCTTTGAGCTTTTAAAGTTCAATGGTAATTCATGTGGATAATTGCTAGAAAGATTAGGATCCATGTATTTAAGATTAGTGTTGTGTTTAAAAATGGTTGAATGTTTATGTGTTAAACAGGAAGTGTGGATAAGGGGTGACAATTCTGTGGGTTTTATACTCTTTAGTTGGAGTTCTGGACTCTTTGTCAACAGGAAGTTTATGTCTGTTCATAGAGAAACAAGAAGTAAATTTAGATGTATTTCATTGCGTAGGCGAGAGATGGGAATATGGTCACCGAGGAGTCTGTCTGTCTCCTCAAAAACGCTTGACAACCAAATGGTGCGCTTACGTCCCCGCAATCTAGCAGTTCGGCAAAAGAGTCCGATAGAATAAGTACTACGCTTACAATGAATAAGCCCTGGGGTGTATTCGCTCGACTAAAGTTGGTGCTCCAGCGTGGCCACAGTCAAAATGACCGAAACGAATAAAAGAATAACAAAATTAAAGAAATGCGCAAAAAATGCACGTAAGCATCTTTGTTCGTTGTGGTAAACGAGTAATGACAATGATTATAAAGATAATGACGATGATCATGATGTTGATGAGGAGGAGGTGGCGGAGGATTTGGGGGAGCAGGTAAAAGTGGGGAGAAGAAATGAGGAAGAGGAGGATATGTAACGAAGTATTGGCAATGTGTCTATAGGTAGTACTAACACCATTGTCAGCAGTTGTAGTATTAGCAGCAGCAGTACTACTACTAGTAGTAGTAGTAGTTGAGAAGCGGTCGTATACGGCGAAGTGGAGGGCGTTCTAGTGTGGCGACCAATTGGGTGATGTGTCGAAACGTAAGCAAGGGAGAGAGCGGGAAAGTTGTTTGTGCGGATTAGAGGGAATTTTGGCATTTTGAGAAATTGAAGGTGCAGCATGTGTGTGTGCGTGCGTGTGTGTGTGCGTATGTGTGTGTGTGTGTGTGTGTGTGTGTGTGTGTGTGT
>NC_068983.1:34102396-34102939 GCF_001194135.2 Octopus bimaculoides | reverse complement strand
CGTGCGTCACCATGTGTATGTGGTGTGTACGCGGTGCAGGATCTTGTATGCTTGTGGCGCTATATATAAATGTCTTGCCCGCTTACGTTTTGGTATCACGCTATATTTCATGTTGAGAACAATTTAGGTCTTTTTAGACACAAGATGTGATCTATTTCTAGCACATTAAATGTCCACGTTAGTGGTCGACGTCATATATAAAAATGTACTTTATTCCCCGGAGATTGCAGATACTGTTCTGAATCTCTTTGATTCTTTAAATGTGCTAGCTTCCTGGTAATTAATCGATATTAATTAATATATGATTTTTTGCCATTTTTTAATAATAATATATTAACCCTTACCGAGTTCTCATACTGGATATATGCGACGCAGTAAATATTCTCTGCAGACATATTCCTGGAATTAGCGCGCCAAAACGAAGACTTTTGAATTTTACCATTAAACTGTAATTAGCAGAACCATATACACGCGCACCTATGGCGGTGGGCAACTTTGTATGGGGTTCTGATGATTATGGTTCCATTACAAATCAGGCTGAAG
>NC_068983.1:34099581-34101055 GCF_001194135.2 Octopus bimaculoides | reverse complement strand
TGTGTGTGTGTGTGTGTAAGGGGTGCGATGTTGAAAGGGAGACAGAGCGAAAGAAAGAAAGAAAGAAGGTAAGAAAGAAAGATAGAAAGACAGAAAGAAAAAAGAAAGAGACAAGGCGAATGATAACTACTACTGGAAAACGATAGAAGCGTAGGTGAGAGTGAGTGAGTGAGTGAGAATAGTGAATGAATAAGAATCACGAATGCAAAAGGAGAGAATAGAACAGACAGAAAGTTAGTGATAGAAAGAGAGTGAGAGAGAGAGAGACAGAGATAGAGAGAGAGAGAGAGAGACAGAGAGACAGAGAGACAGAGAGAAAGAGAGAGAGGGGTGTGTGGCATTTGTGAGATAAGGAACAGTGTGAGGGAATACCTGCAAGACAAAAAAAAAAGAGTAAAACAAATAATAAGTCGAAATAACAGGTAAAATAATGAAAGGGAGACACTGTTATATAAAAGAGAATGATGCTATTGTTATTGTCATTGTTATTTATGCACAGGTCAGCCACTTAGGATCAAAAGTCTGTCTGTGGTGATCAAGTCTGTTTGTATGAGTAGTCGCACATTCTTAGTATACCGAGGACAGTAGTGGAAGACAAAGACGATATTATCCACTGAAAGAGAATGGGCTAGTGTTTAGAGAGTGTTTGCTTCGCATGTCAAGGTTTGGGTTTTACTTCTCAGACCGCGTAGCGCATTGCGTCCTTTAACAAAGATTGGTCCAGGCCATGTCTAACTTAATAGTCCCACTTGATAGCATTATCTAAATCTTTTCAAGTCAAGTTTTTTGATATCATAGTCCCTTATGCAGGGTGCTCTTGTTGTGTGAGAACAGGTATAGGTGGCTCGTCTGGTATTCTACTTAGAAATTTGTCCAGATTCCGTTTAAAGGTGGTGGACCCTTTTCCACTTTGATCTGTTTTGGAGTAGTTGAGAAAAAGAAATTGTGTTGCAGTATATTTATGTGTTGTGATCCTGAATTGGGTAGGGGACGCATTGTTCCAGTCGGTTCAGCTGAAAGAAAATGAGTATCATCCAAGTACCGGTGCAGCCGTGTATTTCACCAACGGTTACATTACACTTCTGCTGAATTTAGAGTGATGAGCCCAGAGATTATGTGTCTCCTTGCAATTACACATACAACGATATCAATTTGTGATCGCCTAGTTACTTATTGGTTTCAAAGTTTGGCACAAGGCCAACAGTTTCGTGGGAGGGGGGATAGTCACTTACATCAACCGGTACTTATTTTAACAGCATCGAATTGATGAAATGAAAAGTCACCCTCGACAGAATTTGAACTAAGAACTTAAAATGGGACGAAATGCCGCTAACCATTTTCTCGGGCGTGCTAACTTCCAGCTCACCGCCTTAAACCCTGGTTACACATTACTAAGATGTATTTACTCGTAGCTGACACAGTGCACCACTGCTCATTTATCGCATATGTATATTATTTTTTCTAAACTGGCAGG
>NC_068983.1:34094640-34099219 GCF_001194135.2 Octopus bimaculoides | reverse complement strand
ATATACAAACTGTCATGGGGTGCACATGATATGTAAATGAACATGATATCAGTTAATTAACATATGGTATCTAGTTATTTCAGGAGTTGGCATCTGTATTTAACAGGCAACGCGATAGTCACAATGTATATTGGTATAAATCATCCTAATGTTGTTATTTTTCCCGAAAATGTCGTATCATATAATTTGATGAAGATCTAGCTGTTGTTACTAGCATGTTCTTTGTAGCATGTTTCTAGCATGTCAGAAACCTGTTCTTTCTCTATTGGCAAGAAACATAGAAATAAAACTGAATAACGACATACATACATACACACATACATACATACATACATAAATCACACATACATAAATCATGCATACATAAATTATACATACGTGTTACACCTACAGCCAAAAATGGAACTGTAAAAATTTGCAAAGTTTTCCAGAAGTTTAATATTCAAGAATATACGTGCATGTCTAGTTATTTGCATGAGAATACACACATATAACGAAACAGACAAATCTGAACATTGCCCGACTCCAAATACTGCACACATATACACAAACATACACAAATGCCCTGTTGATGTTGAAATTCTAACGAAGGAGCCTTGGATCTTGGTAAGAAAATGGCTCCTTCACTATTGGCAAGAAATCTTGAAATAAAACGGAACAATAACACACACAGACACACACACACACGCACGCGCAGAGGCAGGCTTCCATCTACTAAATTAGCTCACAAGCGATTGGTCGTCCTAGAGCTAGAGTTGAAGGCACCTACCCAGCACACTGCCCAGTGGAACTGAACACTAAACCATGTGGTTGCAAAGAAAACATGTTACTCGTACAGTCATGCCTGTAAGGTATTTACAAATTGTTCCAGACGTGCCCACAACGTTGACATTTTAATGTAGCTTTGGACTAGGGCTAGATTGTCCAACGAGTCTTTTATTTTCATTTTTAAGAAACTAATATTTAGACATGAAGAAGTTTTGGCTGTTATTTCTAGCAAACCGATTGTCTCTAAGCTTTTTATTGAGTCAGCCATATGTTGTTTTAATTGTTCTGATGCTAATTAGCAGCCAACGATATCGACATCGTAATCCAGTTTTGGCAAAATTATTTAGAGCGAGACCAATTATGTATTCATATATAATTATGCATACGATTACGTATTTTTATAGAATTATCCTTCCTACAATTAAGGTAACGCAATGGTAATTAAAAACATTCAAATGCAGCAACAGTAATATTCTAAACATAAACCGACTTATAAGCAAACAAAGGCAATCAAACCAAATCGTGCGTATTTATTCTACGTCCTAGAAATAGCAGCCAAAGAAGTGAACAATGAGCAATCGCAGAGAATCAAAGACGTACGTAGTGAGGGTAAAAAATGAGGGAGTGAGGAAAGTATGAGAGAATGGCCAAGTGCTCGGTCCAGGTACATAATGTGAGTTAAACAGCGGCAGGTCCTCAAACATAGAACGAATCGAGAAAGAGACGTGTTTGATTTTAAGAATGTCACCGAACGTTGGTGTTTGCATAGATAATGCAATCTAAGTAATTGGAGGCGTGTGTTCATGCCGCAAGGACTCGAGTTACTAGGAATTTTCGAATGATATTGACAGTGACTAGGAGGCTAACAGAACTGAAATGGCGATTCAGTGTTTCAACACAATACTAACGTATTTGAAGATATTCAGTGGAAGTTCATGAAAATTATTACTTAGGCATCAACCGTCTTCCCATATATGTAAGGCATAAAAATGCAGTGGATGAAATTTACAATATTAATATTGAAGTGTTCGAGAACTTGGGCAATGAACCTGGAGATATAGAAGTGAAGTACAGGAAATTAAAGAACGTGTTGCATAGGTTGCAGCAACAGAAAAGGAATCCACGTTAGGTGTGAATACGGTTAAACAATTTTCGATGAAAGTCATGTAAGCGGTGTTATTGTATGGGGATGAGATATGGCGAACAACAGTTAAGTTAAATAAGCAAATACAATCATTCACCAACAGATGCTTGCATAGTATACTTAAAATTAAATGGCCCGAAAACATAAGCAATATGGAGCTACGTCAATGAACAAATCAAGTTTCGATTAGGGAGCAAATATTTAAGAAAAAGTGGAAGTGGATTGGTAGCACAATTAGAAAAGACACACCAAATATAGCGAAAAGTGCTTTACAGTGGAATCCAGATGGATATAGAAAGAAAGGTAGGCCTAATAACTAATGGCGTAGATCAACACAAAAAGAAACTAGAGAAAGGGGGACATTCATGGCAGAGTATGAGTACAGAAGCGAAAAATTATACGACATGGAATTCAATTATAAGTGGCCTGTACTCAGCGTTGGAGGGTTAAAGGCAAGAGAAAAAAAAAGATATTATAGATTCAAAGGGAAAAGTGGAGCTTCAGAAAATGTGGAAAACGTGGCCAAGTTAGACTGTAGTAGATGAAAGTTTTCGAGAATGGTATAGTAGAGCGGTCACGTAACGAGGTAGTAGATGAATGGGAAAGAAATGCGGTAGATGAGGGTGCAAGAGAAAGGTAGTGGTGAGGTTGATAAATATGAGCCTAGTGGATGTTCGAATTTTTGTCACGTTGGAAGTACCTTGAGCAACAAAAATTGGTGCATATTAAGATTTAATTTCGAAGTAGATACAACAGCTACAGAGATGAAGGAATCACGGACGGTGAGAGAAGAAACATAATGAGTTATATGTGAAAGTGATGGAGAAGAGGAAAATTTCATAGAGATTTTGTAGTCTACTGATAGGAATACATGTCGGAAACAGTTGTATCTCAAAAACCAAGAGAGGTTTGAGAGATGTTGGAATCGGCTGCTAATCCGGTGAGGATAATTCTCACAAAAAGAGATGAAGAACAAGAATTGTTCACTGCTGAAATTATAAGTGAAGGAAATGAAATGGACCCTTCATGAATGCGAAACTAAGTCGAACATCTGAAATATCTGATATTTTTTTCCATCTAAAAGGTATCGATTCTTTCCTCAAATCTATTTACTTGCAGTATAATCTGAAAGTAAAACTTCCTTTTTTGTTTATTCCTTCATTCTAATTTGTATTTTACATTTTGCTATCATTGTTCATATTTCATTACGTCTTAATATAAGAAACAGCTTCCACTGAAGGATGAAAACATATGAAGTCGTCATGAAAGAATGAAACATGCAATTTATTTTGAATACACAGAATAAGCATTTTGTCACTGCTGTGTTGATGCTTGTTTTCCATATTTGGTTTCGTCTGCTTCTTAAATGTTGCAACACTTTAAGAATGGTCTTACAGATGACGTAAGTTTTATTCTTATACTTCCCAGGTAACAATATTATTGGTTGTTGTTTTGAAAGAGAACCAACAACGTTGTTTCTCTCATCAGTTGCATCACTGCAGAAACATTGAAACATTTCATATTCCGAGACTGTCTAACGAAAAAAAAAAAAAAAATGAAGCTTAATATATTATGATTGTTTCCACAAGAATAACTGGAAATCACCAAAAGAAGTGACTTATTTTATTATTTATTTCTTACAATCACCGAAAGCTATTTAGAAATGTACCGCATAACTATATTATATGGACAAGCAAAGATCATTTGAGAAGCGATAGAAAATACAGAGAATGGAGAAAGCAAGCCTTTTGACTGGAGGCTGTAGTGCGTTCGGTAATATTAGAGAGCCAAACAATTAAGCAACCCTTCTATGGACGGGGTCTAGGATATCAGTGGGCATAACAGCAGTACCGTATCAGTTCTGGGGTAATATTCCATCATGGGTCTCATTTAAGCTTTGTGTATTTCAGCAGCAATTAGGGGTGGAAACCCTCTGCACCTAAAGAAAAAAGGCAGGGATGACATATTTTGGATACAGAGGTAGTTAAGCGAACGGTGCACTTTCACCAGAGGAGGAGATAATTAATTACTATCTGTTTAAAACACAAATATGCAAGGTAAGATATCCACCACGCCAATAGCATAATTTCTGACTTCTTGACTTAGCTGAGGCACTTTATGATACCGATTAGGAGAGAAAGTTGGAGAAGGTTTCATAAATCTTGACACCGCCCTCTGGAAGACTCCCAACTATTTTCTTCGCTGATCCAAACCAGAGAAACGAATTTACATTCTTACATACTTCATTATCAAAGCTACGGACTTCGAAGACTTAAATTTATTTCAGGACTTTTGTTTCAAGGAGTACCGTGCATTATGTGTATATGTATGTATGTATGTATGTATGTATGTATGTATGTATGTTTGTATGTATGTACGAATGTACGAATGTATGTATGTATGTATGCATATATGCATGTATGCATGTAATTATGTATATGTATGCATATGTGTGTTCATGAATTGTCCTATTCCTCTTGTTTGTTCTACCAAAACTGTAATGTGTGTATGCGTGTGTAGAATGTTCTCTATGTGGCTTGTGTGTTTTCTCGTCTACGTTTTGTTTGCAATGTCCTGTACCCAGATATGCACTTATACATACAGGTGGATGTCGGTATGCACATACCTGTACGTATATATGCATATACTCATTTACTATTTGTTTAT
>NC_068983.1:34087078-34094368 GCF_001194135.2 Octopus bimaculoides | reverse complement strand
CAGTGATAGTATTATTTACGGTTTATTTTCAGACTTATATAGTTTTAGTCATAACTATTCTTTTACCATTATTTATTATATGGAGTGTTGGCTATTTTCGGTTTAGTTTCGGATTTAGAATTCTTATAAGGTATTTCGTAATTGTACATTTTCATCATTTATTTTGTAAAATAGAAACATTTAAATTTTTTTATTTGCACAGGTATCTAGATATTCACAACATGGGACATTCTTAAGATATGAAGCCTAATTTGTTGCTTATGCACATTTTCACGGCTGGTCAGTTTCCTTCTTGTCTCCCCAATGTAGCTTTCATTGTATTGTAGACATGTGACGCAGTTGATGAGGTTTGCATTCACTTTCATTTCCTTCCCATTCTTGATTCTTTTGTTTGTCCCTTCCTCAATTAATTCACACGTCCCACAACGGGAGTCTTCCCAGCTGGTTACTTGCACCATTTTTTTTTTCAAGTGTGAACCACGCCTTTGTTAGGAATCTCTCCAGGTCAGGTGGTTGTCTTCGACTGTTGATAATTTGCGATTCTTTAATTATTTGGAGATTTGCTGATTGATCTTGAATTGGGAGGACTCATTTCGCTGAGTGCAGGATATTGTGACTTCTAGGATTGTGGATGACTACAAGCGGAATATGTATGTATGTATGTATGTATGTATGTATGTATCTTTGTATGTATGTATGTATAGATAGATAGATAGATAGATAGATAGATAGAGAGAGAGAGAGATAGATAGATAGAGAGAGAGAGAGAGAGAGAGAGATAGATAGATAGATGGATGGATAGATAGATAGATAAACAGACAAATAGATATAGTAATGCATACACACATACACACATACACATACGCACACACACACACATATGAATACAGTTATATAAACAGCTATATGCATATGGGCATATATATCTAAATAGACATATCTGCATTCATACATTGAGGCACACATACATACATACATACATGCATATATACATACATGCATGCATGCATACATACATTCGTATGTACGTACGTACATACGTACATACGTGGATGCATATATACATGTATGTATATAATGCCAATTTTATATGACTGCTGTTTGAAATACGAAAACACCATAGATATTTTGTGACAATATGGCCTCATTAAAGAAAAGCGTTCCTTTGTATAACTAGTCACGGTTGCCGTAGTCAATACAACTGGCAATAGTACCTGCTGCCTTAGTTGCTGGTATTGAATGTTTTACAAAGACCTGGTCTACATTCCTCTTGATTCGTATCTCAAAGCAGCACGGTTGTCTCTGGTATTATAAATATTTCAAAAGGAATATTACAAAGAGATAGACCCTGTACTTCTGTTTATTTTAGCTCGGCACTAAATCCACTATCATTTCTATGTGAGAGATCCATTAAAATGCGTGCTAGCGTGTACAACAACAAGAAAGAGCAATGTAATTATTAATTTATTTTCGAACCATCTAAAAATTCATACACGAAATATTTACAGCGCTGTGAAACGACAGGAGTTACTAACAATATTTTCTGTTGATGATGGCTTGGAATTTAACCAAAAGATCTGTTCATATTGGATAATTAAAAGCAGAGAAAATGTTTCCAAAACCGTTACTGCAATGATCTCTCTTTCTCTCTCATTTCTTTTTCTCTCTCATTTCTAATTCTCTCACATTTCTTTTTCTCTCTCTCCTCTTCCCCCTCTCTCTCCTCTTCCCCCTCTCTCTCTCTCTCTCTTCCGTTTCCCTCTCTCTCCCTCTTTTTACGCTCTTCCTCTCTCTCCCCTTCTCTATCTATCTATCTATCTATCTATCTATCTATCTATCTATCTATCTGGTTGTCTGTCTGTCTGTCTGTCGTATAATATCGCTCACACAACACTTGCTAAAGAGTAGCAGTACACATAAATACATCTGCCAATTACTGAATATATGAAATGAAAAAAATTATCCTGCAGGTCGTCAGTGAACTACTCAAAGTACAATTATTTCCTGATGACGTCAATTACGCACCCAGAAGTGCAGAGTGCAAATATCTGGGAAAGGAGCATTCTATATCTTACAAAATGTTATCCATAGGCGCAGGAGTGGCTGTGTGGTAAGTAGGTTGCTTACCAGCCACATGCGTGGCTCCTTGGACAAGTGTCGTCTTCTATAGCCTCGGGCCGACCAAAGACTTATGAGAGGATTTGGTAGGCGGAAACTGAAAGAAGCCCTCGTATATGTGTGTGTATGTGTGCGTGTATGTGTGTGCGCGTTTGTGAGTCTGTGTTTGTCTCTCCAGCATCGCTTGAAAACCATGCTGGTGTGTTTACGTCCCCGTAACTGAGCGGTTCGGCAAAAGTTACCGATAGAATAAGTACTAGGCTTACAATGAATAAGTCCTGGGGTCGATTTGCTCGACTAAAGGCGGTGCTCCAGCATGGCCGTAGTCAAATGACTGAAGCATGTAAAAAAATAAAGGCATGATTATGTTTCTGTAAACTACAAAAAGTGGAAATGTCAACATGAAATGTAGCATCTCTTACTCTCGTGACCACTACTTCACACAACATCCCAAAAGCTATGCTTTGCAATCCTCAGATAAGTAAAGTATCACTCCGTCGGGTAAGACGACGACGGTTTCAGTTGATCAGAGCAACAGAATTCCTGCTCGTGAAATTAACGTACAAGTGCAAGTGGCTGAGCACTCCATAGACGCGTGTAACCTTAAAGTAATTCTGAGATAGATTCAGCGTCACACACAATATGACATGTCTGGCCCTTTGAATTACAAGTGCAACTATGTTTACCAGCTGAGTGGACTGAAGCAACGAGAAACAATGTGTCATGCTCGAAGACAACGGTTTGTTGGAAGTCGAACTGATGATTTTACGATCTTGAGCAAATACCTTAGGAGTAGGAGATAATAAGAATATATCTCATGGACAAACGGGTAAAAAAAAAACCTTATATTCGCAAGATTCAGCGAGAAGTGTCGACTAGTGGGTTACATAACACATGTAATCGGCAGCTGTTCAGAAATATCATCGAGTTACTATCGTCTGCTGCAACAGAAGTTGTTTCTAAAACAATGTACAAAATGACGCACCAAAAAGCCTGCCTTTTGATAAATAGAAACAATACATATACATATGAACATAAAGAATATTGGTAGAATGTTACCACCAGAAGTACAAACATAACAAACCTGACATAGTTATTTGAGACAGAAAAGAAAAATTATGTAAAATTATAGAGGTTAATTAACTTGGATATGTGCACAGCTCTTCCAAAATCAGTGGGAAATGGAATATTTATGGACAACGGTTTCGAAACCTGCAACTCATGTACCTTGACTGAAATTAAACATTCGCGCCTATATCTATTGGTGCACTCAGCAACGTTAGTTAACGCCTATGCTGCAAACTGAAGAAGCTAGGACTTTCTAGTAGAGAAGTAGACCGACCAACATGAACTTTACAAATGCAATCTTTTAGTTGAACGGAAGAAATAGGCAAGACTGGTTTTTAAAGCTCGATGTGTGACAATCATCCTGGTTGATATCTAAGCTCCATTGATAGAATTTTTACTTCTTGGTTAGAAACCCGACTTCCCATTTTAGAAATAATGCTACTAGATAAAAAGAAAAACTACATACATCTATCACTGGAACTGTAAAAAACTGTAAAACTTGCCCTGAAGTTTATCATTTAAGTATATATGAGCATATCTAGATATACTTCTAGATGTCCATGAAAATACATACATAAAACAAAACATACAAATCTGCACGTATGCATACATACAAAAATATCCTCTTGATATGGAAATTCCAATGAAAGAGCCTTGGATCAAGGATAGAAAACGGCTCTTTCTCTATTGGTAAGAAATTTTAAAATAAAACTGTATTATGACATACACACACACACACACACGCACACGTACGTACATACATACATACATACATATATACATACATACGTAACTACGTACGTACGTACATACATACATACTTGTATAGGTCTTCTTTCGGTCATGAAGCCCATGGGATTGCATCTAGAAAAAACCCTTCCGAGGTACTAGTCTGGGAAAGGTTGTTTATGGAACACCGGCAGTCACTCATGCATACTAGACTGCCCTCTCCACGCCATCGATGTTATCCAAGAGAAAGGAAAAAACCGATATAGCTTGACAGCAGTGACGTCGCAACTCATCTCTACAGCCGAATGAACTGGAGCAACGCGGAATAAAGTGTCTTGCTCAAGAGCACAACACATAATTCCCGGTCCGGGAATCGAACTCACTATCTTTCGATTATGAGCCAAGCGCTACATTTAATCACGGAGTGTCCAGACGACTCAACACATATGGCTATGTTTTTATGGTTACCACTGTAAATGACAAAAGCGGGAAGAATGGACTTGAAGTACACTATATGAAATAAATATGGAATATTTTCAATATATGCTTCGTTCCTCCCTGCACAAGTTGCTTGCTAATAACATTAACATGCAGACGTTCAGGTTCTGTAGCAGACACGTGTATGTGAACAATCTAGTTGATAATCTAGCAATTATCATTGATAATGCTTCTCCCCTCCTCTTCTTTCTCCCCCTCTCCTCTTCTGACAGACAAAGCACTATAACCTGTCAGAGTCATGATAAACCAATCTTTGCAGTTCAAAATGGAATAAAATAGAGAGCGTTAGAGCAAAAGGAGGAGGAGCAACTGCAAATAGCAACAGACACGGGTGAGCGAGCGAGACTTTACATGATTGTTCGACAAGCTAGGAAGTGTAACTACTTTCCCATCAGATTCAAAGTATTATGTTAGAAAATGAAACCGTAATAGATAAACATGGTTCTTGCAGTACTGAAATTGGAAATTTTTTTAATGATTTTAAAATGACGATTGCCACCATTTTAATAACACGTCTACACAAACAGGATTGATCTGTTATTAAACAGCAGAAATTCTTTTCTACTCTAGGCACAAGGGCCGAAATTTTGTGGGGAGGGGGCCAGTCGATTAGATCTACCTCAGTAAGCAACTGGTACTTAATTTATTGACTCCAAAAGGATGAATGGCAAGGTCGACCTCGGCAGAATTTGAACTCTGAATGTAACGAAATACCGCTAAACATTTCGTCCGGCGTGCTAACGCTTCTGCCAGCTCGCCGCCTTATTTCAAACAGGAGAAATTACATCAAAACTAGTGCGTTTACATTCCTGTAACTTAGTGTCTCGGTAAAAATAGGATGATTGAATACGTTCTAAACATTAAACATCAGTACTGCGGTCGAATTGATGGACCAAACTCCACAATGCGGTGCTCCAGTATGACCACTGTCCGATGACTTGAAAGAGGAATGGAATCAATAGATCGTATAAGAATTATCTTTATCTTTCTTGTAGTTGTTTTTAGAACTTAAACAGCATATCTCTAAATTGAGGTATTTTTCTATTGCTGGAAAAACCTTAATAAATTGAAGTGTTTCAAGTCATATCGTATACTATGTATCTTATTGTAACACTTTGGTATACTTTATAACGATAATAACATGGGCGCTAATGAGAGAGGTTCTGTGTCAGTGGTTCACAACCGGGGTTCATATAACACTTATAGGTACATATGACGCTTAGGGGTCCGTATAAGATTTTGTTGGTAAGATTTATGTGTAATGAATTCGTTATACTTCTACAAGGCACAAATACATTTTCATAGTTTTAATACATTTCGTAATAATATTTAATTATAAAAACAAAACGATAATATCTTTTGAACAATACATGGGTGTGGTGTGGTTTGGTGGAGGGGTCTGTTGAGTAAAATAGAAATCAGAGGGTCTCCCTAGTAACGAATTGGTTGCGAACCACTGATATACATGATCGTTTGATCACTAAAAAAGAAGAGAAAAAGCAGATCTCCTCCAAATTACACTTTACAGTCTTAAAATAGGACGGAAATATCGGGTAATGTAGTTTTAGACAACCATTAATATTTAGGATAATAAAACCAGGAATCAGTTTGATTGTAGTTGTGCTTGATTCAGGCCAACCTAGTTTTAATTAACAATAGCAACGATGACGTTGACAGTGACAATAATAATAAAAACAGCAGCAACAACTGTTAAAGTATTAAACACATGCTGCATCAACAATTTAATATTTGACTACGAGGCCAGTGAAAGCGTTATTTTTACAAATCTGCTGATTTAGTGAAGGAGTGATATGCAGAGATAATAAGCAACTTTAAGTTATATCTCAAGTCATGGATAAGCGTGGATACCGAGTCGATCCAACTACGTTGGAAACCAAACCAATACAATCCTCTCTTTCCTTCTAAAGGCGATGAAAAAATTTTTTTTAATATTTTCTTTTGATGAGGTACATTGAATTATAAATTACACCAATTTCAAAACAAGTATTTTTTTCTTTTAATTTTTCAGCCATTCGACTGAAGCCAGGCTGGAGCATCACCTTAAAGAGTTATAATCGAAGCAATCGACCCCGGGACTTATTCTTTGTAAGCCTAGTACTTATGCTGTCAGTCTATTTGTCGAACCGCTAGATAACGGAGACGTAAGCACACCAACATTGGTTGTTAAGCAATGGTGGGGGAACAAGCAGGCACGAAGACACATATATACATACATGCATACATACATACATACATACATACATTTCAGCAGAATTTAGGCTAGTTGAAATATGTTTGTCACATGTTTCAACTGCTAAAAGGCAAATAAACTGCAGTTACTGTGGAGAAACAAATCTTTCTTATGGTAAAAAGCTGTGATATACAAATAAATGGGCTTCCACACATTTTCTATTTACACAATTACATTAAAAAATCTTGAGTCGTTTCGAGATTACAGGAGCGCAAAATCACTCCACTTGTTGACTGAGTAAAATATAAGCTACGACTTTATTCGTTCGGAGTTGCCTCTCTTTACTATTCTAGACAAAGGCCCGAAATTTTTAGGGAGGGGGCCAGTCGATTAGATCGATCCCAGTACGAAACTGGTACTTAATTTATCGACCTCGAAAGGATGAAAGGCAAAGTCGCTAAGCATTTCGCCCGGCGTGCTAATAATTCTTATTTCTTTATTGCCCACAAGGGGCTAAACATAGAGGGGACAAACAAGGACAGACAAAGGAATTAAGTCGATTACATCAACACCAGTGCGTAACTGGTACTTAATTTATCGACCCCGAAAGGATGAAAGGCAAAGTCGACTTCGGCGGAATTTGAACTCAGAACGTAACGGCAGACGAAATACCGCTAAGCATTTCG
>NC_068983.1:34085703-34086495 GCF_001194135.2 Octopus bimaculoides | reverse complement strand
TATATATATATGCATCATGTTTCTTTCAGTTTTTGCCTACCAAACCTACTCACAAGGCTTTGGTCGTCCCGATGCTATAGTAGAAGACATCTGTACAATTTGCCACGCAATGTTACTGAAACAGGAACCATGTGGTTGGGAAGCAAACTTTCTACTACACACCCACACCTGCGCCTATAGTTCAAAACTTTTTTCTGAAATAAGCACAGGGCCTGAAATTTGGGGAAAGTGGAGGTGGGGAATCTTCATTTAGATGATCCCAGTGCCCAACTGGGACTTTATTTTTATATAGTTCATAACATGCTATAACTTAATATACGAAAGCATGTATTGTTAATATATTTACATTATAATCACGATGTACTGCGTTCTATTCCACTTCATGGCATTTTAGGAACTATTTTACTACAATAATCTCGAAGGCACTCAAGATTTTTGAATAGAATGGTATACAAGGAAAACGTGTGGAAGCCCATTTATTTGTATATCAAAGGTGTTGCCTTGTTACTTGACGCTAGGCTGAGTAGGCCTGAGAATTACATCAAAGGCGCAGGTGTTTGAAGGAAACTCAATTACTTACTTGTGGAGTCACTAAACAGGCAGCAGCGCAGTTAATTGATGGACTGAATGCATATTATCGAAACTGAAGGAGCCTACATCATCGTCATCGTCATCGTCATCGTCATCGTCATCGTTGTCGTTGTCATCGTTGTCGTCGTTCTCTTCCTCCTCCCCACACCTCTTTCACATCCTCCTCTCCCTCCCTCCCTCCCTCCCTCTGCTGCTACTGCT